>NC_141873.1:421033466-421184981 GCF_056163025.1 Triticum urartu | reverse complement strand
CTATGCACAAGCCAAACAACAGACAATACATACATAAGCAATATATAAGTATGCAACAAAAGGATCGGAAGAGAAAAGCAAGACATTAATAGCACGATTCATGGTCCTACTAATAAATAGCATCGATTACATCTAAGTTGAACGACTGTCCAAACCAAAGAGACATACAATTCATTAAAGTTTAATTACAACATGAGCCAATCAATGTTTCAGAACTACACATCACTACTTTCAACTCAACTCATGGACAAGAGCGTGGATGAAGCCACTGTCTGTCGTGATGGTCATGAAATCGCAGGCGTTGTCAGCCTGCATTTGTAGCATTCCGTCTATCTCAATGTTGGACGGTTGATATCTGAGGAAGAACTGCCCCAAGGTATGAAGGACATCTTGATGGATGATGTCTGCAAACACCTACTGGATGCGAAATAATTCTTGTCTGATGTCCGCGTCCTGGAATGCCGACAAGCTCGCGGCCCAATCTTTGAGATTATTTGGTAGCAGAAGGTGATGATGGTCCCTTACAATCGCCCGCATGTGATGGAGGGCGTAGTAGGCATCCTTCTGACCGCCAGGCGGCTACTTGACGCAGCAGAACATCGTATTGTGGGCGAACACGTGCTTGCCGTACTTACGAACTGCCCTGATGAAGGTGCCTCCAGATTTGGCGTAGCCAGGGAGAACATCATCAAGAACTTTCTTGATATTTGTGTAGTCTATCTTGGAGTTACGGTTCGGGTTGAAATACGTGGCCATGGAATATTTCGGGCTTAAGAGGATGAGTGTGCAATGTGTGTCACTGCACAGAACACGGAATGTTAGAAAAAAAGAACGATCGAAATCTAAGAAATCATATGTTACGGGGCGGTTAAGGGATGACTTACTGGGGAAAGTAAGGCACAAGGAAGTTATCCTTATCTGGGTTTGCCAGAATGACGTCTTCGAGGTGTGAACTCGCGACTTGGCAGTCCCCAGCGCTGCTTAAGAGCTTGGCACACATGTAGAAGGGGTCGACGATCACGATGTCCGGGGTCTTGTCTCTAATGATCCGCATCTCCATACTCAGTGAAAACAGCCGAACGAAGGTGTAGTGCAGCGGATGAAGGTTGAACATAGCAAAGATGTCATCAAACCGCAGGACGATCGTACCCCCGATGGCGCCATCCACAAAGCCCTTGCCCTCTGGCACCTTCGCCTCGAAAACCGGGTATGCCACATCATTCTCTCTGAGACGCCGCTTCTCCAAAGAAAGAACACTGTCGTGCAGACTACGCATAGCACCGGTTGCAGCATTGAGCATATTTGTCGGTAGCATCGCCCTACCCGCCACATGCACCCTCCTCGAGATATCCTTAGGTGAAGGTGGCCCGTCCTGAGCACGGATCATACTCGGTGCCGACTGGCTCGCACCAGCGGCCTTTTTATTCGGCCGTTTCCGGCCCTTCTTCTTGATCTGCTGTAATGGGACTGAGTTCTGCTCACAGACCGCCTTCTTGAGCGTGTTGGGGCTGATAATATTTGGCACCTCCGCTATCTGAGGCTCGGTGAAGGCGGCAGCTTGAGGCGTCTCCTGAGAACTGAACGCCAGACGACGCCTGTTGCAATTGGGTTTCTCCGCCGTACCAGCTAGATCGCGGTCGTCTTGTTTGGGTTCTTGAGAAGGAGGCCCGCAGAACTCGTCACCGTACCCATGTTCGGCAAAGTACTTATCGACGTTGGTAAATGTACCATTGTTGTTGTCGTCGTCGTCCGGATCCTGTGCCATATGCATGTCCGGATCCTGTGCCATAGGGATGTCGGCATGTCCGGTAGCATTGCGGCATTCTTGCCATGGCTTGGCACCGGCACAACTGGCGGTCTTGTCTGTGGGGTGGTGTCCCCCGCCCCCAAATGAATCTGGCTCTTCGACCAAAGCAGGGGCCAGCTTACACAGGCGCTGAGGGTCATCTCATCTTCTTCGTCGGCCCCAGCAGGTCGAATCAGAGGTAACAGCTCGTCGCAGCCTGGCAGCACCCGAACCACTTCAACCCTATACATTGTGGGTGGCATCGGATTACCGTGGAACACGGGGTTGCCCGGTTGAATGATTCTGCCCTTGGCGACATCGACCAACTCGCCGCCCATGAAGTGCAGGTGAGTGCAGGGAACGTTGGCGGCGCCCTGCGAAAACATGTAGGGCGTCAGGGATGCCCAGTCAAAGGCAAGGAGATGAAGTCCTCGGCCGAGAGGCTTAGTTACCGTGATGCCGTCGAGCTCGGCTAATGTCGAGGCACCGCCAACGGCGGGCGTGCAACTGACGGAGGGGCCGTTTGCTGGCGAGGTGCCGGCCGGCGTACACCCGGGTGCATTAAGCTCCAATGCCGGCGTCGGAGACACCAATACCGTCGCCGCCGGAGACACCAATGGCGCCGCCAGCGTAGACACCAATACCGCCACCGTCGGAGACACCAATGGCGCCGCCTGCGCGTTGTGTGAGTTGCTGGCCGTGAAGCTGGGAATCAGGGGAGACCCCTGTTGGCCACCCGCAATCCATGTTGTTATCCCATGAATCAAGGTAGGCATAATGCTGGTAAGCGTCGATCCCAGTTGTTGTTGCACTTGCTCTTGGACCATCTCCGGAATCCGCGCCACTTGCGCATTGAGTGCTTCAACCTCGCGCGACTGGCTTTCCGAGATGGTCTTTTTCTCCTTTCGCCCACCAACGCCATAGTATGACGATCATTTTGTGGACAAGCCTTTGCCGGCCACACGACCAGCTGACGTCGGCTTATTGAGCTTATCCCTGTTTTTCATTACGTTCAATGCCCTATTCAAAGGGGTGTCGAAAGGGGAGCTCTGAGACGACCCCGCCCTACTGCTTTCTTTATCCTGCAGAAGGAACGTGAACCAATTAGAAATATTGGGGATTAATTAGAATGCAACAATATGGAGCTAATTACGCGGGGGTGTATTCCTTACCAGAACAAGCTCAAGCTCCTTGGTCTTCGGATCCATGGTAAGCTCCTTTCTTACCGGGTCCTCCTTGTACCGGGCCCTGAGAAAGTTCCTGGTCTGCTTGTCACTGTATTTCTCGAAGCGGGGCGGTAGGCCTTGCTCGGCACGCTCCGCGTCCTCCTTGTCCCATACAGGCTCCGCCACTCTGTAACCGCCAGGACCGAGTTGGTGGACCCCTATGTTCAACTGCCACATTTCTTTCCCCCACTGACTTGATTCGGATGTTGCGGGGCTCTCGCACTTGATCTTGAACTCCTTGTAGTCATCTTCGCTCATCAAAGGATATTTCGCCTTGATCTTCTCATAACTATCACCTTTGTCAATCATTGCCTTCACCGTGCTTTTCCAAGTAGACAGGGCCATGCTCATCGTCATGAGGGCAGCACCGTTCACTTTATTACCCGAGAGGCGTGTGTTTGCAAACTCAGCGGGGAACTTGTATCGTTCGTGCAGCTTCGTGAAGAGGAAGCTGCGCAAATTCCCTCGGTCCTTATGCCTTAGGTTCTCGGTGTTGATCGAGGTGGTGCTCCGGAGAATGCACCCGAGCTGAATCGAGTACCCCTTGACTACGTGTTTCGGCACCGTCGGATGCCCGTCGGAGTTCACTTCAGTAAATTCCTCCCTGACGGTGCCGAGCACGTTCGGGCGCCGGTCCTTCCATTGCCTCTTCGGTTGGCTGCCATCTATGCGTGCGCCGCCATCATCAGTGGTGGCATCTGCGGCTCCATCATCAGTGGTGTCATACCCGACGCCACTAGGGGTTGTGTAGTCAGGATCGATGTCTTCCGCGGCGTCCTGATAGCGGTGAGGTTCTTCCTCCAACTCCTGGGACAGCTCCCAGAATTGCTTGCCACCTGAACCGCCGGCCTCATCGTTGTGGGCCATGTTTCGCTCTAAATAGGAAAAATGTTTGGTCAAAAAGTTGGTTATTGTCAAGGAACAAGATCATGGTCTCATCATTTAGGGTTTGTCAACACCGAGGCATCCTAAAAGCTAAGCTTTTATCATTTAGGGTTTGTGTAGGATCGAAAGTATGTCTAGAGGGGGGGTGATTAGACTACTTGACCAAATAAAAACTTAACCTTTTCCCAATTTTAGTTCTTGGCAGATTTTAGCTATTTTAGGACAAGTCAAGCAATCATCACACAATTCAAGCAAGCATGCAAAGAGTATATTGGCAGCGGAAAGTAAAGCATGCAACTTGCAAGAATGTAAAGGGAAGGGTTTGGAGATTTCAAACGCTATTGGAGACACGGATGTTTTTCCCGTGGTTCGGATAGGTGGTGCTATCCTACATCCACGTTGATGGAGACTTCAACCCACGAAGGGTAACGGTTGCGCGAGTCCACACAGGGCTCCAGCCAAGGGCAACGGTTGCGCGAGTCCACGAAGGGCTCCACCCACGAAGGGTCCACGAAGAAGCAACCACCCACAAAGGGTCCACGAAGTAGCAACCTTGTCTATCCCACCATGGCCATCGCCCATGAAGGACTTGCCTCACTAGCGGTAGATCTTCACGAAGTAGGCGATCTCCTTGCCCTTACAAACTCCTTGGTTCAACTCCACAATCTTGTCGGAGGCTCCCAAGTGACACCTAGCCAATCTAGGAGACACCACTCTCCAAGAAGTAACAAATGGTGTGTAGGTAATGAACTCCTTGCTCTTGTGCTTCAAATGATAGTCTCCCCAACACTCAACTCTCTCTCATAGGATTTGGATTTGGTGGAAAGAAGATTTGAGTGGAAAGCAACTTGGGAAGGCTAGAGATCAAGATTCATATGGTAGGAATGGAATGTCTTGGTCTCAACACATGAGTAGGTGGTTCTCTGTCAGAACAAATGAGTTGGAAAGATGTGTGTGTTCTGATGGCTCTCTCACAGAATGAGAAAGAGGTGGAGGGGTATATATAGCCCCCACACAAAATCCAACCGTTACAGAGTTTTCCAATCTCGGTGGGATCGAATCATAAAACTCGGTCGGACCGAAAATGTAAACCTAGTGACCGTTAGGAATTTCGGTGGGACTGACATGCAACTCGGTAGGACCGATTCGGTTAGGGTTTGGGCATAACGTAATCTCGGTGAGACCGATTACACAAACTCGGTGAGACCGAGTTTGGTAATTAGCTAACCAGAGAGTTGGTCAGGCAAACTCGGTGGGACCGATTTGCTCTTTCGGTGGGACCGAGTGGAACTCGGTGAGACCGAAAAGTTACAAAGGGGAAACACTGAGTTTACATTGCAATCTCGGTGGGACCGATTCGCTCTTTCGGTGGGACCGAAAAGTTATGAAAGGGAAATAGAGAGTTTGCAACCCCATCTCGGTGGGACCGAGATCCTTATCGGTAGGACCGAATTTCTAGGGTTTGGTAGTGGCTAATGACCAGTGAAACTCGGTGGCGCCGGATAGGAAGAATCGGTAGGACCGAGTTTGGCTTAGAGTTTAGGTCATATGTGGATATGGGAAAGTGGTTGAGGATTTTGGAGCATATCACTAAGCACATGAAGCAAGAGGCTCATTAAGCAACAGGTCATCCCTCCTTAATAGTATTGGCTTTTCCTATGGACTCAATGTGATCTTGGATCACTAAAATATAAAATGAAGAGTCTTGAGCTTTTGAGCTTGAGCCAATCCATTGTCCTTAGCATTTTGAGGGTTCCACTTTCATATCCATGCCATGCCAATCATTGAGCTTTCCTGAAATAATCATCTTGGAATAACATTAGCTCAATGAGCTATATGTTGTTATGAATTACCAAAACCACCTAGGGATAGTTGCACTTTCAATCTCCCCCTTTTTGGTAATTGATGACAACATATAGATCAAAGCTTCGACAAATGATAATAAGCATGAAATATATCGTCGCTTTGAGAGGTATGTGATAAGTAAGAGCTCCCCCTAAATTTGTGCATATTTAAAATTTGCTTTGGACTCCAAATGCACAATGAGTTAGAGTTATGGGTTACTCTTCCATGTCACATACATCTTGGTGGAGCGCTCAAAATGATAAGAATGAAATACGTGCACTCATCACCAAGAATAGTGAATGATCACAAATGATAGATAGAATGATAATATTTAAGCAAGCATAAAGCAAACATTAAGTGTAGCTTATGATCAAACACATGATCATCGATGTCTCACAAATAATGACATAGTATCTCACACACAAGCAAACAAAGTTCGAAGAAACCACCAAATAAAACAAGAGAGAAAAGCAACACTCTCTCTCTCGAAGCCTATGATCTATACATCTTCTCCCCCTTTGGCAACAAGTTACCAAAAAGTTCCTAGAAAATGCATAGTGCTAAGTCGTCGCTCAGGCTTGATCTTTAGGTGGTGGTGGAGTCCGGATCACTCCAAGGACGAAGGCTTCTATAGATGCTGAAGTAGTCGCAGGAGTTGGAGCTGAAGTAGATGCTGGAGCCGAGGCTGTAGCTGGTGCTGAAGTAGTGGCTCTGGTGTCAGCAACTGGCAGTGCAGATGACCTCGGGCCTCGTGGCACTCTAGAAAAAGTGTGAGTTGTGGTCCTGCCTCTCCTCTCATTCATGTCCTCCTGGAGCTGCTCCACTACAGACTAAACTTCTGTTACCTTGACATCCAAGTCATAGAACTTCTGTTCCATGATCCTCTCTAGGCTCTGCTGATTTTTAGTGAGGTTGGCCAGACTTTGCTCAATTCTCAGCGAGGATGCAATCAAGTAACTGAGCTGCTCTTGTTTGGTCTTCAAGAAGTACTCAGATGCCTCTTCTTGAGTAGGCATCCTAGCAGCTTTTTCCTTCTTCGCCTTCTCCTTCTTTGCAAATGCTTGGGCAAATGATGGCTCATTCTCTGTCATCACAACTTCATTGTCCTCGAAATCTGGACGGATGGGCAGGTGTTCCTTATCCAACAGATATACGCCCGTGCCCATCTTGGAGTTGATGAGCTCCTGAATCTGAGGGGCATATCCACAGCTCCTCTTTTGATCTGTAGCTGTCCTCTTAATGGTTTCCACAATGAGACTCATGACCTTGAATTTCTTAGGCACGTCAAAGACATGAAGCAAGTTGATCGCGTGACCTCTGATCATCTTGTGATCTCCAGACTTAGGCAACAGAGTGTGCCTTAGTATCCAATTGATAGTGGGCAATCCTGAGAGCAGATAGTGCACTGACCCAAACTTGAATGTGTCAAGAGCTTCATTGGGAATTTCCTTGTACATGTTGGACATGGAGTTATGGTCCATCTTCTTCTTGGCATAGATGTCCAAGTCCTCATCTTGCTCTTCTGGGGCATTGATGATCTGTGCCCACTCAGCCACTGTAGATTGGTACCTTGTACCCTCAGACATCCATGTAATCCTTCCATTCGGATAAAAGTGAGCTGTGGGGTAGAACTGCATGATGAGTTCCTCGTTCCACTTTGTGAGCTTCTGCCCAACAAAGTCCTCTACTCCACACGCTCTAAAGCTGTCCTGAACTCCTGGGTAGTACTCCTCATTCTCCTTGATGTAGGTCCAGTCGACCCATCTCATGTCACAAACGATTGGCTTCTTGTCAAGCAAAACAGTCTCATAAAAGTCCTGCTGCTCCTTGGTGTGAAATCTGTAGTCTGCTTCTCTCCATTTCCTCAGCCCTGAGTCTCTCCTGAGCTTCATGTCCTCAGCCACAGGATGAGCATCGTTGTGGTCTGGGATCTTGGGCTTGAGCTTTCCAAGGACACTCTCTTCCTCTTCTTCAATAGCTTCAGGCACTAGGGCCTTGTTCTTTTCTGCGGCAGGTATACTCCTTGTGTTTCTCTTTGGTGCTGTCTTAGGCTTAGATGCAGCCTTGGGTGCCTCCTTGGGCTTGGATGCAGCTGTTCCTGACCTTATGGCATCTCCCATAAGTTTGGCTGCCTTGGGCGCTGGTGCAGCTGCCTCTTCTTCCTCCTCCTCTTCTACCATGATGGAGGCTCTCCCAAGCACTTTGGCTACAGTCTTTTTCACCCTCTCTTTGCTCTTTTTGCCCTCAGCTGCAACAGGCTCAATGGGAGCAGGTGCAGGCTTCTCAGTTGAGGCTCTAGCCTTTGACATTGGCTGCCTCCCTGCTGGCCTCTTAATTTTCAGGCCTGGCTTTGAGCCTTGAGCTGGCTCAACTCTCTTGGAAGTGGCCTCTTCCTCTCCCACATAGTCTTCATCCTCAGAATCAGACGTTCTCTCCTTACTTTGACGTGTGGCATCCTTAGGTAGATTGTTGGGTGTGCTCCTGCAACCATCATCAGAAGAACTTGAGGGGCTAGTGCCCTCACTCATGACCACTTGTTGCTCTGAGAGGTTTTGGCTGTCACTTTGATCAGACATGTTGCAAATTGACTGCTGAGCTGTGAATAGATTATGGATAAGATAGAGTGGATGAGCATCACAAAAAGCAGAGATTTTTGCAAAAGAATAATTCAAAAACTTAGTTTTAGTCTTCCACAGAAAGCATCTCGGATCTACCGATTTTCAAACTCGGTGACACCGAAGCAGTTTTGGCACCAGAACTGGTGAACTCGGTCAGACCGAGTCACAGTTCGGTGGCACCGAGACTGCTAGGGTTTCACAAAATTCCAAAATCGGTCGCACCGATAAGTTATTCTTAGTCAGACCGAGTTTCACTTGTGCAATGGCAAAAGCCAGATCGGTGGGACCAAGTTTTTCAACTCGGTGGGTCCGAGATGGTTTCGGCGGAAACCTAAACCTAGAATTTTCGAATTAAACCTAATCTATGAGCGTTTTGACTGCATAGAAGTTTATCATACGTGGCCAGAAACATCATGATCACAATGTGCTAGGAATCAGATTGAGGAATAGCACAAAGATCAAGTCCATACCCTAGTTCGGCGTGGACTTGCTACGGCGGCAACGGCGGGGCAGAAATTCCATTGACGGCGGTGAAGACCAGCGACTGGAGGCTGCTGGCGGCGAGGAGACGATCCAGAGACCACGAAGGCAGAGCAGGCTATCGCGCGGGTGAGGAGGTTTCGGAGAAATTTCCAAAATTCTGCCCGTCACTATATATAGCCCGACCCTGTCGGTGTGACCGAGTGGAACGACTCGGTGGCGCCGAGATGCAAAACTGTGTGCAGTTTTTGCAACTCGGTGTGACCGAAAAATTCAAATCGGTTGCACCGAGATCGAAAACCTAGATCAACTTAATGAACTCGGTAGGACCGAAATGGAGTATCGGTCAGACCGAGATTCATAAAGAGGTTTTGGAAGTTTAAGTCTATGACGAATCGGGGACTCCGAGAGCTCCTCACACAGAGTGGTTCGAATCTGACTTGATCAAATTTTGTGATGCAGCATGAATAGAGTTTGAGACGAGAAAAGCATAGATAGCTAGAGGAGGTTCTTAGGCATTCTTGTCCATCCACTTGGCAGAAGAAGATAAAGCCAAACAATCAAAGCAACAAGTGGATGCCCTCGAATGAGTAAAATATGCAATCAGCATGCTCACACAATAAGATAGCAAATGAAATATGTGGCAAAGCATGCACAACCAATTCTAGCATCTATCAAGCAATTTGCGATGACTAGGTAATCTATATATGAGTATATTGACTTAGGAGTCAAGTGAGAACACTTGATCGTAGGTCATACTCATCATTTAAGCTCAAGTGGGGTTACCACTTTTACATAAAGCATTGTTTTGTTCACATCTTTAGAGTTGCTTTAGCTCAAGTCTTAGAGTAAAGCTCCCCATAGATGTGATATCCCCCCTAAGAGGGATGAACTAACCTTGGGTTTTGTCGATGATGACTTCATGTAGATATTGAAGATGTGGATGCTCAATGTTGATGTAGATCTCTTGGAGCTATCCATTTGAGTGAATTGCACTTTCAATACCTACATGGGTTAGTCCCACAAGGAACAAACAAGGATATCCATAGACATAGAGTGATGCACACACAAGATGATGTCCATGAAAACTTTAGGTTACCTTGTCCCTTGTCTTACCAACAAGAGGGTTTGTGACTCCTTGAATTAGTGCAAGATGTGGAAGTTGATTGCACTTGTTCTTGCCAAAATGATAAGAGTGAAGTATGTTGGCGGAGTCACCCTCAAGAACTCTCTAGTTCTTCTTCTTTTGGATCCACATCATCTTGATGGGAATCCTTGGAGTTGTAGTCGTACTTGATGAAGTAGATCTTGAAGTAGTCTTGGGAATCCACTTGACTAAGGTCTTGGGGGCTTCTTCAAATGCATCAATTTCCTCTTGAAGCTTGTCCTTGCCTTTTTGCT
The DNA here is from genome assembly GCF_056163025.1 of Triticum urartu. Taxonomy (NCBI): domain Eukaryota; kingdom Viridiplantae; phylum Streptophyta; class Magnoliopsida; order Poales; family Poaceae; genus Triticum; species Triticum urartu. The sequence continues at coordinate 421,174,740 of NC_141873.1, read as the reverse complement.
CGTAGTCTTGTGGTGGAAGATCATCTTGAGCTTGTGTCCCCTTGAAAGAAGTATACTTCTCTTGTTGAGGGACAAACTTTGTCTTGGGGTATTGATCTTCTTCCCACTCAACTCCATTGGCATTGAACTTTCGTTCAAAACCAACACCTTGATTCTTCCGGTGCATTCCTTGCTTGCGCACAATTTCCTCGAATTGCTTACTCCCGGCAAGGCTTTTGTACACTCCTTTCTCTATAATTCCCTTCAATAAGCTATTTTCTTGCTCAAGTGTAACTTGGCTAAGAGAATCATTAGTGGAATCAAGAGAACTACTAGAAGCAACAATATTGGATTTAGCATGATCATTGTTACTACTAGAGGAAGAATCTTTCTTGTTACTAGACTTGACTTGAGGCATGTAAGTGGATAAGAGTAAACGCTTGGCAATGTAAGAAGAACTTTTATTGCGGAGATCATCATTGATTGCTTTTAAGAACTCATGCTCTTGCTCAAGATTGAGCTTTTCAAAGCGTAGCTTCTCATGAGCCCTTAAAAGTTCTCGATGATCTTCGAAGATAGTGTCATGAGCTAACTTAAGAGTTTTTAGTTCTTTAGTTAGAGCCTCAATCTTCTCCTTATCATTGTCATTCGTTTTATCTTGATTAGCATGATTAATTGGTCTTTCATCATAGTATTCATCACTAGAGTTGTCACCAATCAAATCATCACCTAACAAGTCATCTTCATCACTATTAAAATCAACATAATCGGGGTGTGTTACCTTAGGACCTTTGGCCATGAAGCATCTTCCAATTCCTTCATTTGGTGAGTCAAATATGTCGTAGGAGTTGGTTGACACAAGTGCTAGACCGGCAACACCTTCATCTTGAGTATCTTCGGAGTCGGAGTGATAACTTCTCTCGGAGTGGCTGTCGGAGTCGGAGCCGGATACCCATTCACCAACATGAGCTTGATGTCTTCGTCTTGTGTAGCTCCTTGATGATTTTTCCTTCCTTTCCGAATCCTTGCTTCTCCGTGAGTATCTTCGTTCATAATGATCATCTCTACTCCTTCTCTCTCTTTGTGGTGATCCTTTGCTTCTTCTTCTTGGAGAATCTTCTCTTCTTTTGTAGGGAGCCGTACACTCATTGGAATAGTGTCCGGGTCTTCCACAATTGTAACAGTTTCGCTCTCGACTGGAAGATCTTTTGTCATTGTAGGACCTTGCCTTGGAGCTTCTATCTTTGCTTCTACTCTTGTAGAACTTGTTGAAGTTCTTCACTATTAAGCTCAATTCTTCATTGAATTCTTGTTTCTCACTTGATGATGTAGGAGCTTCACATGAGGCTTTGTAGGCACCACTTGATTTGTTGTGAAGTTCCTATTTATCCTTAAGTGACATCTCATGAGCAACAATTCTTCCAATCACTTCCGTTGGCTTGAGATCTTTGTAATTGGGCATCATTTGGATCAATGTGCATACGGTATCATATTTTCCATCCAAGGCTCTTAGGATCTTCTTGATGATGAATCTATCGGTCATCTCTTCACTTCCTAAGCCGGCAATCTCATTTGTGATGAGAGCAAGCCTAGAGTACATTTCAGCGACACCTTCACCATCCTTCATCTTGAACTTGTCAAGTTGGCTTTGAAGCACATCCAACTTGGATTCCTTGACGGAGTCGGTACCTTTGTGCATATCAATCAAAGTGTCCCAATTTTCCTTTGCATTCTCAAGGCGGCTGATTTTGTTGAATTCTTCGGGGCACAATCCGTTGAAGAGAATATCACAAGCTTGAGCATTGTATTGCAACATCTTCAACTCATCCGCAGTAGCTTCACGGTTTGGTTCTCTCCCATCAAAGAAGTCACCTTGCAAGCCAACACACACAATAGCCCAAACGGCGGGGTTATGTCCAAGAATATGCATTTTCATTTTATGCTTCCAACTAGCAAAATTAGTACCATCAAAGTAAGGACCTCTACGGTGATAATTTCCCTCGCTAGACGCCATACTCTCCTTGGTTGTGAAACCAAGGCTATGACCACCAAAAGCTATGGAGATCAAGCAAATGGAGACCAAAGCTCTGATACCACTTGTAGGATCGAAAGTATGTCTAGAGGGGGGGTGATTAGACTACTTGACCAAATAAAAACTTAACCTTTTCCCAATTTTAGTTCTTGGCAGATTTTAGCTATTTTAGGACAAGTCAAGCAATCATCACACAATTCAAGCAAGAATGCAAAGAGTATATTGGCAGCGGAAAGTAAAGCATGCAACTTGCAAGAATGTAAAGGGAAGGGTTTGGAGATTTCAAACGCTATTGGAGACACGGATGTTTTTCCCGTGGTTCGGATAGGTGGTGCTATCCTACATTCACGTTGACGGAGACTTCAACCCACGAAGGGTAACGGTTGCGCGAGTCCACACAGGGCTCCACCCAAGGGCAACGGTTGCGCGAGTCCACGAAGGGCTCCACCCACGAAGGGTCCACGAAGAAGCAACCACCCACAAAGGGTCCACGAAGTAGCAACCTTGTCTATCCCACCATGGCCATCGCCCACGAAGGACTTGCCTCACTAGCGGTAGATATTCACGAAGTAGGCGATCTCCTTGCCCTTACAAACTCCTTAGTTCAACTCCACAATCTTGTCGGAGGCTCCCAAGTGACACCTAGCCAATCTAGGAGACACCACTCTCCAAGAAGTAACAAATGGTGTGTAGGTAATGAACTCCTTGCTCTTGTGCTTGAAATGATAGTCTCCCCAACACTCAACTCTCTCTCATAGGATTTGGATTTGGTGGAAAGAAGATTTGAGTGGAAAGCAACTTGGGAAGGCTAGAGATCAAGATTCATATGGTAGGAATGGAATGTCTTGGTCTCAACACATGAGTAGGTGGTTCTCTCTCAGAACAAATGAGTTGGAATGATGTGTGTGTTCTGATGGCTCTCTCACAGAATGAGAAAGAGGTGGAGGGGTATATATAGCCTCCACACAAAATCCAACCGTTACAGAGTTTTCCAATCTCGGTGGGACCGAATCATAAAACTCGGTCGGACCGAAAATGTAAACCTAGTGACCGTTAGGAATTTCGGTGGGACTGACATGCAACTCGGTAGGACCGATTCGGTTAGGGTTTGGGCATAACGTAATCTCGGTGAGACCGATTACACAAACTCGGTGAGACCGAGTTTGGTAATTAGCTAACCAGAGAGTTGGTCAAGCAAACTCGGTGGGACCGATTTGCTCTTTCGGTGGGACCGAGTGGAACTCGGTGAGACCGAAAAGTTACAAAGGGGAAACACTGAGTTTACATTGCAATCTTGGTGGGATCGATTCGCTCTTTCGGTGGGACCGAAAAGTTACGAAAGGGAAACAGAGAGTTTGCAACCCCATCTCGGTGGGACCGAGATCCTTATCGGTAGGACCGAATTGCTAGCATTTGGCAGTGGCTAATGACCAGTGAAACTCGGTGGCGCCGGATAGGAAGAATCGGTAGGACCGAGTTTGGCTTAGAGTTTAGGTCATATGTGGATATGGGAAAGTGGTTGAGGATTTTGGAGCATATCACTAAGCACATGAAGCAAGAGGCTCATTAAGCAACACCTCATCCCTCCTTAATAGTATTGGCTTTTCCTATGGACTCAATGTGATCTTGGATCACTAAAATATAAAATGAAGAGTCTTGAGCTTTTGAGCTTGAGCCAATCCATTATCCTTAGCATTTTGAGGGTTCCACTTTCATATCCATGCCATGCCAATCATTGAGCTTTCCTGAAATAATCATCTTGGAATAACATTAGCTCAATGAGCTATATGTTGTTATGAATTACCAAAACCACCTAGGGATAGTTGCACTTTCAGTTTGTCGACACCGAGGCACCCTAAAAGCCTAAGCGTACATCATTTCGGTTCTCATCGACACCGAGGCACCCTAAAAGGCAAGGTTTCATCATTTAGGGTTTGTCGACGCCGAGGCACTCTAAATGCTAAGTTTTCATCATCTGGGGTTTATCGATGCCGAGGCACCCTAGGTTGGGCCTAATCACTTGGCACTAATCAGTTGGCTCTATTGCCACCTATGTTGGGTTTATCATCTAGGGTTTATCGATGCTGAGGAGAATTTCTAAGTTGGGCCTAATCACTTGGCTCTATTGCCACCTATGGTTTAATGCAGCAGGAATGAAGGGGCAGTTGATCCTACTTAATTAAGTACTAAGATACCCCGGCCCATGCATTAGTGGCAAGTACCTCATATGTCCGATTTTTAGCAAAGTCATGCTAAAATTCACGGAAAATTTCAGCATGACCTTTGCTGAAAATAGGACATATGGAATACCCGAATTTGCCGGAACGGAAGTTAATCGACATTACGGCAAACTCAAGGGCCTCTCGGGGTACCTGCAAAATCATCACGACACGAAGGGCCTCTCAAGGGCCTCAAGCAGCAGCAGCGTCTCCCAGGACCCTAGTTTTTTGCTAAATTTCTTTGAGCAACAACCAGAGCAGAAAATTCAGCATATTTCTATACAATTTTTTTGTATATATCAGGTTTTGGCTGCATTTGCAAATGCATTCCATGTACTGCAACCCTCGAGAATTCCTAGCATGAGGTTTGTCCATCACTTTTGGCTCACTTATTAATCTACTCATCCTATGTCAATATCCACATGCTATGTCATCTGATGTTCCTGAATCATTGTAGTTTAGGCACCATACAAGATTGTTAGTTTAATGTGCTTTATATCCTAGTTATACTACTGCAGGAAAGGAGGATCATCATACACATATATATGTATAGCAATTGACAGGAGCTTCATCATTTTTAGTAACAACAATACATATATAGCAATTGGAAGCAAACAGATGTACACATAAGATAGAAATGTAGTGTTGAAAGTTTAATGCTTACAAAAGACTTGCTGAAATAGTGAAAAATATGGAGTCACCAAGCTGGCTAAGAAACTCCCAAAGTCCACTAGCAAATCCAAGATCTAATCCTGTTACACACATCATAACAATTTAACATAATTAGGATAAGGATAGTAGGAAATGAAAAAGAAAGAGCTCAAAAAACAATCACAACAAAAAAAAACCTAGCCCTAGAAGAAAATAAATCCTAAAAGAAAAGAAATCCTAAAATCTGGAGCAAGTCATAGCAGTAGTAGTCCAACTAGATGGCCACCACTACTACTCCTATCTCTGTTTAGCATCATCCACACGATAGTCCTAACTCTGTGAATTTCAAAAATAAAATAGAAGTCATGTGTATAGTTCAAAGTTTGAAACATAAGGCAAGATAGTCCCAATCTTTGAGACTTCTCTTATGGTATATATATACTGATTAATTACTGAATTTGAGCATGTTGTATCACCCGCGAACTATTACGCGGTCGCGATAACGGAGCTGGGAGTGCATGGCAAGCAAAGAGGAGAAAGTGATGTGAGATAAATAATAATCATGAGCAAATTGCAGGGCATATGAGTTGGCCATTGGAATTTTGTTTGACACAGCTGAACAGCAAAGAAGGTGCCGTAGAAGCAGCTGCTACTGCTAGCTCCACTACATACATACTAGCCACTCTAAAACTACATCAAAATCAATGGGAGATGTATTCATAAGCAAGTTAAGCCCTGGAAGGGCGCAAATGTACAGACAAGAACAAGGCATAACACATCAAAATCTTCATAAACAAGTCATATATCATAGGAGATCTATTAAGCCCTGGAACGGCGGAGACAGGGGCATGGAGAAACGCACCTTAGTGGAGAAGAACCGGGAGGGCCAAGGGGAGCGAGACGCAGAGATCTTAGGAGTAGATACCTCCATAGACGGTGAGGCCGCGGTGGTCAGAGGTGGAAGAAGGCGCAGACGCCGTAGACGGTGGAGGCGTCGGTGTCGTAGAGGCGCCGGAGACCTTGCCCTACGAGACAGAGAAGGGGCCGTCAGCTGCGCAGGCGGGGGGAAAGGGGAGGAGGAGGAGGGGCAAGGGGAGGAGGAGGGGCAAGGGAAGGAGGAGGGTCGGGGGGCGCACGGTGCTGCGTCGCTGCTCGACACTGACGGCGAGGAGGAGTCCGGCGAGGGTCGGGGTGGCGGGGTTGGGGGCGCGGGGGCGGCGGGGGTGGAGTCCGGTGAGGGTCGGGGCGGCGGCGTCGTGGGTCGGGGCAGCGCGCGGGTGGATCTGGTGGCGAGGGAGAGAGGGTCGAAGGGGATCTGGCGAGGGAGAGGGAGGATAGCTCTGGGGAAGCTTACTAATGGCGCACCACACCTCGGTGCACCATTAGAAATCTTTTTTTAGATAGCAATGGCGCACCCCGCAGCGGTGCGCCATTAGAATGTTTTTTTATTACAGTTCGAGCACATGTTATATTGCACCTAACCCAATCCACATCAGAACCCGCCCACTAGCCCGACTGGTCAGCACGCAGCACACACACCAGGAGGTCCTGGGTTCGATTCCCAGGCTCCGCAATATTTTTTTTGCATTTTAAATGCTGTTTGATATTTATTTGTGTTTAAATATGTTCAAACTTGTTTAAATCATAATAGTAATATTTTTTTTATAAAAACAGTAATAATTTTTTTAAAAATATGTTCAAATTTTTTACTTGAAAATATCATCGGTGGCGGCGGTGGAGCGGGGGAGGGTGTGGGGGGTGCCCGTTGGCGGGGGTGGAGCGGGGGAGGGTGCGGGGGGCCGGGTGCTCATCGGTGACGGTGGAGGGGGGTCGAGATCGAGTGTCCTCATGAATTCAAAAAGTGCCCGTGAAATTTAAAAATATTCATGATATCAAAAGGTGCCCATGAAATACAATCGAGAAATGATGAGTACGATTTAAATACAATCGATCTTAGCTAGCTATCTGGTCACAATCTTCTTGCCCTTCTTTTTCCCAAATGGAGTTCTTCTCTGGAACGGACGTCCTTTAGGTAGGGTGGTCCTGCTTCTTCTTGTGGTGTGTGCTGCTACTTCATCGTCGTCGTCATGTTCGATCTTCGGGTCACCGTACTTGTCGAAGTCTTTCTCATTGGCTACTCCATCCATTCCGATGATCTTCCTTTTGCCTCTCCTCACGACAACACGACTGGGCTTTGACGGGTCGGTAATGAAGAAGCATTGGTCCACTTGGGAAGCCAGTACCCATGGCTCATTTTTCGCGATGACGTTTGCGCCCGCGGTCTTGGATTTGGCTTCGGGTATAACCATGGTGGTGAAATACCGGTCTTCTTTTAGGACGCTCTTGGCCCATCTGACACAGAACATCGGGACCTTCTCTCCAGCGTAGCTCAGCTCCCAGATCTCCTCGATCCTTCCGTAGTATCTGTCCTTGTCGTTACCGGTGTAGGATTCCATCGTTCCCCCGGAGTTCTGATAACCATAGCTCTTCATGTCCTTGTTCTCGGTGTAGAATGTGTAGCCGTTGATATCGTATGCCTCATAGGTCATCAGGTTGTGCTCGGCGCCCTGTGACAATGCGAAAATGAGTTGTTCTTCCGTGGAAGAATCCTCATGTAAAGGGTACGACAGAAGCTTCTGCTTGAACCAACGCGTGAAACATGAGTTGTGCTCTTTGGTTATATCTCCGTCCATCCTCTGTTGGCCTTGGTCATTGTACGTTTTCTCAATAAAGGTTTTGTGCTCTACCACCCAAGGATCGACCACGTCTATGTGTTGTAGCGCGACTAGGTTTTCTCTTTCATAGTCGGCAAGTCGACCCTCGAAGTCGACATGCATTTCGCGGCGACCCTCACGGTGACCCCATCCAACGAGCCTGCCGAGGTGCCTGTTGACGGGTAGACCAATGGGGCTCTCGATGCCTAGATAATTCGTGCAGTAGGAGATGCACTCTTCGGTCAGAAAGCCCCTGGCTATACTTCCCTCTGGATGTGACATGTTGCGAACGTATCCTTTGATGACACCATTCATCCTTCGAACGGCATCATGCTGTGCAGGAACGTCGGCCCGAGTTGGATGATATCCTCCACGATATGGACCAGCAGATGCACCATAACGTCGAAGAATGCGGGCGGGAAGTACATCTCAAGCTCGCATAGTATCACCACGATCTCTTCCTGTAGCCTTCTGAGTTGCCTCACGCCAATCGACTTCCGAGATGTGATGTCGAAAAAGTTGCATAGGCCAAATAGCGTTTCACGGACGTGCGCGTCCATGATCCCATGGATTGCAACTTGAAGTATCTGCGTCATCAGCACGTGACAGTCGTGAGACTTCATCCCGCTGAACTTCTGCTTCGCTGGGTCTAGGTCTCTGCTTATCTTCCCCGCGTAACCGTAAGGAAGTTTTACTCCTATGAGGCAGGTGAAAAACTGCTCGATCTCCTCCTGACTTAGAGTGAAGCACGCGGGAGGGTAGTCACTTCCAGTCTTCTTGGCCTTTTTGCCTTTGCGACGAGTTTCTGTGTCTTGCTTCGCCTCATCATCATCATCATCATCATCATCATTAGCATGAAGCTCCTGCCTGATGCCCATTGATTTCAAGTCTGCCCTTGCTTTCGGCCCATCTTTGGTCCTCTCTAGCATGTTGAGCAGGGTACCAAGCAGACTCTCGCACACGTTCTTCGTGATATGCATGGCATCAAGGCTGTGAGGCACACGGTGGATCTTCCAGTACGGCAAGTCCCAGAAAACACACCTCGTTTTCCATACCTTCAGCAGCGGCTCTGATGCCTTTCGCTTCTTTCCCAGCTCTGGCGCCTTTTGCTTCTTTCCCGGCAGTGGGCAATCTTTCCAATTTTTCAACAGCTCGTCTATTTCCTCGCCGCTCCTCGTACGCGGGCGTTTTCGGGGTTCGGTTTCACCATCGAACAGATCCTTGCGTTTCCTCCATGGGTTATCGTCGTGAAGCCACCTTCGATGTCCCATGAACACGGTTTTCGAAGACCCATGATCTCTATCTAGCTGGCGATACATTGTGTCATCCATGCACCTTACGCATCTAGAAAATCCGTGGACTACCTGCCCCGCGAGATATCCATAACCGAGATAGTCGTGCACCGTCGTGAGCAGTGCGACTCTCATAGGGAAATATTCTTTCTCTGCGGCGTCCCATGTATTGGCTGGCATTTTCCACAGCGTGTCTAGCTCCTCTTTCAGCAGCCCTAGATACAGATTGATGCCGTTCCCTGGTTGTTTCGGCCCTTCAATTAGCATACTCATCTGAATGTACTTCCTCTTCATGCACAACCAGGGGGAAGGTTGTACATCCACACAAACACATGCCAGGTGCTATGTGTGCTTCTCTGGCTGCCAAACAGATTGACTCCATCGGTGCTCGCGCCCAGCACGATGTTCCTTGGATCCTTCCCAAATTCTGGGTGTTCGAAGTTCAACGCTTGCCACTGGCTTGCATCCTTAGGGTGACTCAGCATCTTGTCCTTTTTATTTATCTCCGGATCATTTCCGTCATCTTCCCGCTTCTTCTCCTCCCTATCCACGTGCCAATGCAGGAGCTTTGCTACCTTAGGGTCCGCGAAATACCGCTGCAGACAAGGAGTGTTCGGAAAGTACCACACCGATTTTCGAGGAGGTTTCTTCCTCTTCTTGTATCGAGTGACGCCGCACACCGGACATATGGTAGACTCCGCGTGCTCGTCCCGATAAATGATGCAATTTTTCATGCACACATGGTATTTCACGTGCGGTAAATCCAGAGGACACACGATTTTCTTCGCCTCCTCGGAACTGGTCGGGCACTTATTCCCCTTGGGAAGACGTTCGTGCCAGAATGACATGTTCTCTTCGAAGCATGCGTCGGTCATTTTGTGTTTTACCTTCATATCCAGAGCCATGAGCGTTACTTTCAGGCGGGTATCCTCGGGCCTGCATCCTTCATACAATGGAGTAACCGCGTCTATCTCCAGTTGATCCAGCTTGGCTTTCTCTCGGGCGGCAGCTCTTGCATTATCCATCTGCTTGAGAAGCAGCTCTTGAATATGAGGGTCCTGCACCCGGCCTCCATCGTCGTCTGCTCCGGCATCTTCATATTCCTCATCATCCTGTACGACATCTTCTACATGATGACTGTGTATAACATCACCGTCGTGATCATGTCCTGGAGATTCTTCGTCTTCTCGCCCGCCCTCGCCGCGGTGGTACTTGTCTTGTTGCCCTTCCTCATTTCTTGCCCGGCCCCCATGGACAACTTCATAGTCATCTTCATCACCTTGCCACCGATAGCCATCTATGAAACGACGCAAGAGCAGGTGGTCCCACACCTGCCCGGAATCCTGGTCCGCAATAACGCTCTTCAGCTTGCATCTTCGACATGGACATCTTATCTCCGTCTCGTTCTTTTGAAGCATCTCGGCCTTCGCGGAGCTCAAAAATCTATTCACGATGCCTTCGGTCATCATGCGGACCATGGTCGCCTGTGAGGTAGAGCAAAACGATATTTTAGAACCAAGAAAAAATTTGGCATGACCTTCCCTAAAAATAGGACCAAAAAGAATGCATAGTGCCAAAATTCTCACCGAAACGGAAATGAATCAACATTCTGGCAAAATATTGGCAACTATCGCATTTCAAATACTGGTACCTGCAAAACAAACATATATGCAACACCACAAACACATGCAACACCACAAACATACATAGATATAGCTAGGCCACAAAAAGTGCATGTGCACGTTGTTGGAGCGAGCTAGGGAGAAAAAAAGTAGATCTACATCATGAAGATAGCTTTCCCCTTACTTACCTATCAAAAAAAGGTAATTTCACCACTTAATTTTGATGAATCTATGGTGGAAATGAGGTGAGAAAGAGGAGGCAGCCGAAAGCTTGGAGAAGGAGGTGGAGGGAATGAAGTGGGGAAAGTGAGTGGGTAGGTGTGGCTGTCCAAAATATCTTGTTGGGGTCCCAGGTTACTAATGGCGCACCACCTGCAAATGCGCCATTAGTAACCCTGGTTACTAATGGCGCACCTGAAGGTGGTGCGCCATTAGTAATTTTGCCGAAAAGTAAAATATATATATATATATACTAATGGCGCACTTTTACAGGGTGCGCCATTAGTAGTTTAAACTAGTAATGGCGCACTGTGAGGCGGTGCGCCATTAGTAGTTTTGCAAAAAAAAGAATAAAAAAATTCAGTACTAGTGCACTTCCTGTCTGGTGCGCCATTACTAGTTAGAACTAGTAATGGCGCACTTTAGTAGGATGCGCCATTAGTATGTATGTAAAAATGAAAAAAAAAATCACTAGTGGCGCATCTATTTTCTGGTGCGCCATTAGTGTCTTCCACACTAATGGCGCATCACCAACTGGTGCGCCATTAGTATATAGTAGTGGCGCACTACTTCCCTGGTGCACCATTAGTGTCAATCCTATCTATAGCCCTTTTCCTAGTAGTGATCTGTCTATGATACAACGTCTGTACGTTCAATTTCTTTTCTTGTTTATCAGCCATTTGAATTGGAGGGGGTGATGGCAGTATCTAAGGGAGCAAAAACCCGTTCTTCACAAAAGGCAGTGCTACCCGTCGATGCAGATAGAACCATGGTTGTACTGGCCCACAAACTAGCCCCACCACACATAATCGAGACTCTTCCAGATTGCACACTTACACCGTTGGGCAGAGAACCAGCTACAACCCATCTAACCGCAACCCCAGCGGATAGTAACCCACTTATAGTTGACAAAGCACCATGTCCACCACAGAGTACCCCCACACGAGCAGTTTGTAAAGCTACTGCAGTGCCCAAAGCACGAAGACCACCACAACTAACCCAAACTCCACGTTTAAAGTAGAAGAGCAACTGTTCTCAGGTCAGATTCCGTAGCTATGGTCCATACTCCTTTGCTGTTGCATCACTGTATTTACTCATACCAACTACTTTTGAATTTGAAGGATCCAATTGAAATTCTAATGGTGCAACAGGTATGTTTTAAACCTATTTCTTTAACTGGATTGCTGTTCTAACTTCTTGCTCTATGTTGATTTCAGTTTAAGTTGTATAAACAGTTATGTTCTCATGTGATGCACATTACAAGTGCTGCCAATGTTGTGTAGTTTCTCACACTTATATTCTGTCTATGCTGCTGTGTCTTAAAAATATATGAGTTGAACTGTGTCTCTATCTTGATTAGGGAACATAAAATAGAAGGATATGGACAATACACTGACCATAGTACATAGATATATGTTTGTTTCATGCTGTTATCCTGTCCACCTTACTACTGAACCGGTTTACCAAAATGAGTTTCGTATACTACAAGCTAAACCTGTGATGTGTCTGCTTGTTTCTCTTGTAGTATGCAAACAGAATATTGGAGAAGAGCACCCCACTATGTAATGGTAGAGAAGGTAATGCAGATATGGTTCAAGATAGTGAGACAACCCTGTTGGTCTCCAAGAAAGGTGATAAAAAGATCTTGTAGACAGTGAGAAAACCCCACAGTACTGCGTTGATGTAGTGTTCGAGTTACTGGCCAGTACTGCTGGCACAAGCTCTTCGAACTCACTGCCTGAATCACTTCGGCTTCTTCAGTCTCAGCTACAAGCTGAAAGGCATCAGTCAGCTGTGCTGCGGCAAGAAGCCGAAGGACTGAGGAAGTCCCTGCAGAATTCAGATGCGTACTTTCTTGTGCAACAGCAAGTGCTGGAGGATTTAAGTGCCAAACAAGAGAAAGTTAATAAGCTTGCTAAGCATCTTGCCAGCATTATGGGTACCCAGGATATTATTTCTTGAACTCTTCTCAAGTGGTTTCAGTTCTGGACTTGTTTTGCTGTGGCGTTTATATGCTGCTTTGTTCCCTATATGTGCACTAGTGGCGAACTTTGATGCCCAGTGGATGTAATATGTGTAATAGTCGTGATAGCCTAGCATAAGTTGCTTGCTTATTTATTTCCTTGTTGTCTTGTTATTTGTTTGCTTGTAGTCAGTGCAGTTCTTTTTCTGCGGTTTGCTAGTGGCTGCAATAACCTATTTTTTAAAACTAGGCCACAATAACCATGTGCTAATATTTATTGTAGTGACACTGGGCCTCCTACGGGCCATAGAAACAGTGGGCCTTCTACGGGCCGTAGAAATAGTAGGCCTTCTATGGGCCGTAGAAACAATGGGCCTTCTACGGGCCGTATCATCAATGGGCCTTATACGGGCCGTATGATCGATTGGCCAAACATGGGCCAATAACAGGCCGCATTATGGCCGTAAACGGGCTAGAGTTGGAATCGCCCGTTCATGGGCCGACCATAATGGGCCATTGTTAATAGGCCGTATTTGATGACGCTATGAAAATGGCCCAACGTATTAATGGACCACAAACGGGCCGACTGTAACCACGGGCTGAATTTGGCAGTAATGGGCTGTAAGTAAACGAATGCTGGAAATGAGCCCAAGAATAAATGGGCTCTGAGAAGGTCGAAAGATAACATGGGCTGGAAACGGCCCAACGGAATAACGGACCGTTAATGGGTATAAAGTGATACACTGTCCATTACGGGCTAGTTTCACCACGGGCCGTTAATGGGTGTAAAGTGATACACTGTTCATTACGGGCCAGTTTCACCATGGGCCGTTAATAGGCCAAGAGTTACATAGGGCCTCATATGGGCTGAAAGACGTCATGGGCCATACATGGGCCGGAAGTGAAAATGGGCTGGAATCATATTGGATGGCCTAGATGACGCTAGCGGGCTTAATTCGGATAGGGCGTAACGGGCCTTAGGTTAGCGGGCTGTAAAAGGGCTATATGCGAAAATGTCATTAACAGGCTTTCCATGGGCCGTCCTGCCACCTTTTGACCAAGTCAAACGGGCTGGCCTTTTCACAGGAATGGGCCTCTCTTGGGCCGTGCCACATGTCGACGTATCATAGGCGCCTTCTATCCAATGAGTGGATGACATCTGTACCAACAATGAGCCGACACATGTTTCCTCCAGCCAATGATGATTTTACACATGGAAAATCCCCATTTGTCGGGGCTGTTAACGGGTTATCGGATCCAAAACCCGACCCGATAGCTTAACGACATTCCGTTATGGTGGATGCCACGTGTCGGTCACCCTTGACGAAAGCACTTCTGTGACGCGCGATTTATCGTCATGGAAGTGCACACTTCCGTGATGATAATTTTGGTAATGTCATGGAACACTTCTATGACAGCACATGTATGACTATCTTGATTCTTTCGTAAAATCGTCATCGATGTACATGCATGACAAAAAACGTGACCTACTGTGACAAACATGTATCATCACAGAAGTGTATTTATTTGTAGTGTAGGTGGTACAAATTTAGCAACAATGTAATTAGCATAATCAGCATACCATGGAGTAGTACGAGAAGCATTTATGAGAGCTAATTGTTCATCAGGAAAACTATCATCAATAGGGAGCAGGTCATCAAGAACATTTTCTAACCTAGACAAGTTGTCTGCAATGGGATTCTCAGCTCCCTTTCTATCAATAATATGCAAATCAAATGCTTGTAGCAAGAGAACCCATCTAATAAGTCTAGGTTTAGCATCTTTCTTTTCCATTAGATATTTAATAGCAGCATGATCAGTGTGAATAGTTACTTTAGTATCAACAATATAAGGTCTGAACATATCACAAGAAAATACAACTGCTAAAAATTCTTTTTCAGTAGTAGCATAATTTCTCTAGGCACTGTCTAGAGTTTTACTAGCATATTGGATAACATTTAATTTCTTATCAACTCTTTTTCCTAGAACAACACCTACAGCATAATCACTAGCATCACACATAATCTCAAAGGGTAAATTCCAATCAGGTGGCTGAACAATAGGTGCAGAAATCAAGGAGTTCTTAAGTATTTCAAATGCTTCTACACAATCATCATTAAAGACAAAAGGAACATCATTTTTTAAGAGATTAGTCAGAGGCCTAGATATTTTTGAGAAGTCTTTAATGAACATCCTATAAAAACCAGCATGACCAAGGAAACTTCTTATACCTTTAATGTCCTTAGGACACGACATCTTTTAAATAGCATCAACTTTAGCTTTATCAACTTCAATACCTCTTTCAGAAATTTTATGCCCCAAGACAATACCTTCATTAACCATAAAGTGGGACTTCTCCCAATTCAAGACAAGATTAGTTTCTTCACATCTCTGCAAAACTCAATCAAGGTTTCTTAAGCAATCATCAAAATAAGTTCCATACACAGAAAAATCATCCATGAAAAGCTCAACAATCTTTTCACAAAAGTCAGAGAATATAGAAGTTATACATCTTTGAAAGGTAGCAGGTGCATTACATAAACCAAAAGGCATACATCTATAAGCAAAGGTACCGAAAGGGCAAGTAAAGGTGGTCTTTTCCTGACCCTCTTTCGACACAGGTATTTGAGAGAAACCAGAATAACTGTCTAGAAAGCAAAAATGTGTATGTTTGGATAATCTTTCTAGCATTTGATCAATAAAAGGTAAAGGGTAATGATCCTTTCTAGTAGCTTTATTTAATTTGCGGAAATCAATTACCATTCTATAACCCGTAACAATTCTTTGTGGGATCAATTCATCTTTATCATTAGGAACAACAGTAATACCTCCCTTCTTAGGGACACAATGGACATGACTTACCCACTGACCATCAGCAACAGGATAAATTATACTTGCCTCCAGAAGCTTTAGTACTTCATTTCTTACCACTTCTTTCATCTTAGGATTTAACCGTCGTTGGTGATCAACAACCGGTTTAACATCTTTCTCTAATTTTATTTTGTGATGGCATAGAGTGGGACTAATGCCCTTAAGATGATAAAGAGTATATCCAATAGCAGCATGGTGCTTCTTCAGAGTTTTCAATAATTTCTCTTCTTCCTGCTTTGAAAGGTTAGCACTAATAATAATAGGATATATCTTATTTTCATAAAGATAAGCATATTTAAGAGTATCAGGTAATGGTTTAAGCTCAAACACAGAATCACCCTTGGGTGGAGGAGGATCCCCTAGAATTTCAACAGTAAAGTTGTGTTTCAAAATAGGTCCCTGTTTAAAGAATACTTCATCTATTTCCCTTCTTTCAATCATAAACATATCATTTTCATGGTCTAGCAAATATTGTTCTAAAGGATCATTAGGAGGCACGACAATAGAAGCAAGACCAATAATTTAATATCTACTAGGAAATTCTTTATCATGGGGTTGTCTATGAAATTTAGCAAAATTAAAATCATGATACATATCCCCTAAACCAACAGTAACAATATCCATTTCGTAGTCTATCTTAGCATTAACAGTATTCAAAAAGGGTCTACCAAATATAATGGGACAAAAGTCATCTTGTGGGTAAGCAAGAACAAGAGAATCATTAGGATATTTAATTTTCCCACACAAGACTTCAACATCTCTAACAATCCCAACTTGTGAAATAGTATCTCTATTGGAAAGCTTAATAGTAACATCAATATCTTCTATCTCAGCAGATGCAATATCTTGCATAATTTCTTTATATAAAGTATAAGCTATTGCACTGACACTAGCACCCATATCACATAAGCCATGATAGCAGTGATCTCCTATTTTAATATAAACAACAGGCATGCCAACAACAGGTCTATGTTTATTTTTAGTATCGGGTCTAGCAATTCTAGCAGCTTCACCATAGAAGTAAATAACAAGCCCATCAATATTATCGACCAAGAGATCCTTAACCATAGCAATACTAGGTTCAACATTAACTTGCTCGGATGGCGTCTCCCACCTCCCACCTTCCACCTCCCACCCCACCTCCGGCGATCTCCTCCCACCACCACTAAAACCCTAATCTTTCCCTACCAATCTCTCCGGCGTCTCCCCCTCACTCAGGGGTCATGGTTTTCTCATCGGGATCAACCCTTGGCTTGGACTTCTCCAAGGGTTTGGAGTTTGCGGATAAAGTTTTCGGATCTACTGGTTTTTCGGTCCACCCTACGGAGGACACAGGTCACTTCACGTTGGTGGTGTCCTTTAGCCGTCATGTTTTCAGGCTTGATGATCATTCTATGGCGGTGGCTCTAGAGGCTGTTGTTGGTGGATCTGCGATCGAGTTGGGTGTCTCATGTTTACGTGACAAGGTTTATTCCTTCAACGTTTCTTCCAAGCAAGTTGGTTTCTTTATTGTTGATCTTCGATCTTTTGCTTGCCCGCAATTCAAATGTTATTTTAAACTTTGGGGCCGTGGAGGACCAAATTGGGTTCGAGAGTTTAAACTTTGGAAGTTGCAAAGTGATGCGGAATGGATCTTAGTTAGCCCATCTAAGAGACGGGCGGCGCTTGGGATGATCGCTATGCATAAACCACCGTCTAAGTCCTCTTTTAAATCTTCTGGTTCTGTGCAAAAGAAAATGTCTTTTGCAATGTTCCAAAGCTATGATGCATGCAAGGGTTATAGATATCCGGCCACGCAGGATTGTATTGATACACTTTCTGATGCTGGATATGTTGTCCCGGCAAATGAGCGTTTGATCATTCGACCATCGCCGCCGGTGAATCTCCAGTGGACTGTTACTTCTCCGTCGATTACTTTCGGTTCTGTTAACCCGCCGCAGATTCAACGGAATTCACCTGAGGCAGTTAGTTTGTTCTCATCTGCTCTCGATTCTTCTGCATCCCATGTTGGGCTAGCCCTCCATGACAGACTACAGCCCACCACCCAGCCAATGGATATCCCGTCTACTCAGGAAGCTGCTGTTTTCTTTGATGAGATGGTCAATGACATGGTGGACCGAGTTCTAACTTGTTCCAACTGTCACCAGCGGGGCCACTTGTCGGTCTCTTGTCCTGTTTGCCTGGCTTGCTCACGTTATGGTCATCGTCGTCGGGATTGCATTAATTGGGCCCAGGATAATGGTTATGTTTGGAGAGTTAAACACACGAAACAAAATCCAGAAAAATCTCCACTGTTGATTCCCATGCCCGCCACGAGTCAGCCTACTACTCCATCGCCTAGGGCCTCCTCGGGTATAGAGACGACCCACGCGCCAGTGCAGATGAGTCACATCACGTCTTCACCACTTCCCGTGCACCACCAACCTGCTCCACCTCCACCAGAGCAAGCCATGGCAAATTTTCCACTGGATCCTCTTGAGTTCCTTCCACCAGGGTTCGAGTTCATCGATGGAGGGCCAACCCGCGTGCCTCGGACTTTCTACTCTCCAGCCATTGTGCCGGACCGTCGCCATGAGCAGTTTGCCATTGGCTTTGTTGAGCCTCCGTCGCCACCCGGACAGATTCATCACTTCAGGCAACTGGTTAGTGATTTCGTGATGACTCAGCTTCACCGTGACATTCTTAGTGATCAGCAATGGATTGAGGGTGTTGGTTTGTTTGAGTTACGATCTCCTGCATCTAGGCATGCCATTATAAATCATCCTCCTTATGAGCTTGGCAATGGTCACTTTGTTCGGTTTGTTCCTCATGATCAAGGCATCAATCACAAGCTATTCAGGGTTTTCGTAGGGGCTGGATTATGATGTTAGGTGTTCCTTTGGACTACCGCACAACACAGCATATTTCTGAGGCAGTTAGCACCTTTGGTCGTTTTCATATCTGGCATCAGGATGATCCGTGGCTAGTCAGGACTCTTGTTTATGTTTCTTTCCCAAGCCCTCAGCAAGTACCTAGGGATGCTGTCTATCGTGAGTATACAGACTTTGGAGCTACGCGTCTTTCTTGGACAGCACCTATCTATGTGCTCTCTGCAGAATTTGCTGACATTATGCCAGCTGATGAAGATCCGATGCCTTTCAATGGAAACCCTCATCCGTTGCCTGGGAACATGCATTTTGATAATGTTAACTTTGTCATGCCTGAGTTTCCAGAGCTGCGTTGGAATGAGGACCCTCATGCTCATAATGATGATCCACAGCCTCATAACCAGCATGACAATGTCATTATTGAGGAGATTCATGAGGATGAAGCACTACCTGCTTCTCAAGAGTCAGTGGTTTTAGAGAACTCGGGGCCTGTTGATTCTACTGAGGGATCTGTCAATAATCAGCAAGGTGTTGTGGC
Organism: Triticum urartu; assembly: GCF_056163025.1. Lineage (NCBI taxonomy): Eukaryota > Viridiplantae > Streptophyta > Magnoliopsida > Poales > Poaceae > Triticum > Triticum urartu. The sequence goes on along the minus strand of NC_141873.1, from coordinate 421,155,773 downwards.
AGCTTATGTGCCTCCTCTGATCCAGCCTCACATTGTTATTGGTCAAGTTCTGACAGTTTTCAGACCAGAGCTTCCTCCGGTAATGCAATGGACAAGATCTTTTCAGCGTATGATGCCAGTCTTTGATACAATGCACATTCCTCGAGGGTTACAGTTCTTCAGTCCTTTCAAACCAGTTCTACTATCTAAGCGCTCTTGGGAGTTATCTTTTTCTTACTCTGCTATGAAGAACAAGCTGGTTTTTCATCCTTCACCCGTTCGTCGGATGGTAAATATTCCAAGGAAGCCTCCTGTTGCTCGTGCACTTTGTTTTGACAATGTTGCTGAGGATTGTGCCATGGTTGACCCAGCGTTGTTTGCGGTTGAGATGTATGCCTTCAATTTCTCTGCAGCCCCAAGTCAGCGTCCAGCTCGTGCTCGTAAACCAAAGTCTGTGATTGTTGAGTCTGAGGTTAGGCGTAGTGCCAGGCTCTCAGCCTTACGTGATGGCTTCAGGCATTCTACTCCAGCCAAGTCCCCTATGAAGAAACCTGCAGCAAAGCCCCAGAAGAAGCGCAAGGTTACTGTGGATGGCGAACTACCGCGGGCTCCTCCTCACGATGCAGATCAACCTACTGTGCCGCCGCCCACGCCAATCAATGTGCTGCAGCAGGTTGGCCTTCGCCTCGGCATTGGGCCGGAGAAGCTCACTAAGGAGAGGCTTGAGGCTTCTTCTTGCAAGTCTTCTGCTCCTCCTAGCTCCAATGATAGCTGATCGTTTCATTTGGTGGGGTTTATGGTTAACCCTTGTGAAAACCATTTATCTGCACTTATATTTTAGGCTTTGTCTGAACTTTTATGCTATCCCTTGGCTGAACTGGTACTGTCATTATGTGACAGTCTTTTGCTGTTACTTAATTATGGTCTGTAATGAATCACAATGATGTTAGAGATTGGAAAGTTCTCTGTTGGAATGTGCGAGGTTTGAATTCAGATGACAGAAAGCGTGCAGTTCGTCAGAAAATCGATGAGAGTGCTTGTTCCATTGTCTGCCTCCAAGAAACAAAATGTGAGGTCATTGATCAGCGTTTCATCCGTAAGTGTTGTCCACGACGTTTTGATCAGTTTATCCATGTGCCTTCGTCTGGAGCCTCGGGTGGGTTGTTAGTCGTATGGAATACTGCTTTGTTTGCTGGGAAGCTAATTGAGTCCAATAGTTTTGGTATTATGGTGGAGTTCATGTCTGTTCACAACTCCCAAACCTGGACTCTAGTTTCAGCCTATGGACCCTGTCAAAATCCAGCTAGAGATAATTTTATTAATTGGTTGCATGATATAACTATCCCTGATGATGCTAACTGGCTGTTACTGGGTGATTTCAATTTCATGCGATCAATAGATAATAGGCATAAACCAGGTGGTGATATTAATGACATGTTCATCTTTAATGAGGTTATTGGGCATCTGGGCTTAATTGAATTACCTATCAAGGGCAGAAGGTACACTTGGACAAATATGCAGACTGCTCCATTGCTTGAACAGATTGATTGGTTTTTTACAACCCCTTCATGGACATGTTCTTTTCCTAACACTATGGTCCTTCGTATGGCTAGAACCACTTCAGATCATGTGCCATGTGTGGTGCAAATCAAAACCACTATTCCCAAGGCCAAAGTGTTTAGATTTGAAAATTACTGGACTAATTTGCCTGGTTTTCTTGATTGTGTCAGTGAATCTTGGAGTAGGCCAGTTCATAAGAGATCTTCTGCTGCTATAATATCTGCAAAGTTCAAAGCTCTCAGGCAGGCACTCAAACACTGGCACATTAGCCTTTCTACCGTCAAGGCTCTAATTTCCAACTGCAATAAAGTAACTCTTTGTCTGGATGGTCTTGAGGAGTTAAGGCCTTTGTCTGGGCCTGAGGAAACTTTTAGGAAAATTGTAAAGTTACATTTGGAGTAAACTCTAAGGTTGCAATTTACCTACTGGAAGCAGAGATGTACCATTAGAAACATTAAAGTGGGAGAGGAAAAAAACCAAATTTTTCCATGCCATGGCGACAGAGAGATAGAGGAATAACTCTATTTCTAGTATAACTTCTAATGATGGGCAAGTGACCTCTGATCATGCATCAATTGCTGGATTATTTTTGCAGGAGTTCAAGCAGAGGATGGGATGCACAAATAATACACAAATGGGTTTTGATATGCCAAATATTATTAAGAAGGTTCAGGGACTAGATGACTTGACCAAGCCCTTTTCTGAGCAGGAAATTGTTTGTGTTATTAAGGAAATGCCTCCTGACAGAGCACCTGGGCTAGATGGTTTCACTGGCCTTTTTCTTAAGAAGTGTTCGCACATAATTAAAGATGACTTTCATCAACTGGTCAAAGAGTTGTTTGAGGGGCACCTTGATTTGGAGTGTATCAATAGTTCTCTCATAACCTTGATTCCAAAAAAACTTTCACTTGAGGGTTTGAATGATTACAGGCCAATATCTTTGACAAATACCTGTTTGAAATTCCTCACTAAACTTTTGGCAAACAGGTTGCATAAGGTCATCCTTTCCTGTATTCATAAAAACCAATATGGGTTTATTAAATCTAGGTCTATTCAGGATTGTCTAGCTTGGTGCTTTGAGTATATCCACCAGTGTAATGCTTCAAAGAGACCAATAGTGCTGCTGAAATTGGATTTTACTAAAGCCTTTGACACTATTGAGCATGGTGCCATTCTTAGAATCTTAAGATACAAGGGTTTTAATGAAAAATGGATCTCCTGGATGCAAACTATTTTGTCTTCTGGCTCTTCTTCTGTGCTTCTTAATGGTGTTCCCGGTAACCATTTTAAATGTAAGAGAGGAGTCAAGCAAGGAGACCCAATGTCACCTCTTCTTTTTGTCCTTGCCGCTGACCTGCTTCAGTCTGTTGTCAACGACATGTGCAGTAAAGGAATTCTGACTTTGCCAATCCCTTCCAACAGCCAGGATTACCCCATTGTTCAGTATGCTGATGATACACTAATTGTGTTGCCTGCTATTGATCACCAACTGCTTGCTCTCAAAGACATGCTTGATGTCTTTGCTGCGACAACAGGATTATCTGTGAATTTTACAAAATCCCTTATGGTGCCTATGAACTTGTCATCTGATGAAGCTAATAGGTTGGCCTCAATTCTTGGATGTAGCATAGGAACCATGCCTTTTACTTACTTGGGTCTACCCATGGGGACTACAAGGCCCTCAATCCAAGACCTCATGCCCCTTGTGCATAGGATTGAAAGAAGATTGTCTGCCACTTCATGTTTTCTGAATCAAGGTTGCAGGTTGCAGTTGCTCCACTCTGTTCTAACATCAATGCCTATATACTTCCTGTGCACACTAGTCATCCCAACTGGAATTTTGAAGCAAATTGAAAGGATTCAGAGGCAATGTCTATGGAGAGGAAACTCTGATACTCCGAGACAACCTCTGGCCGCCTGGGACTTGGTATGCTTACCAAAAAACAAAGGGGGTCTTGGTGTGCTTAATCTCAGGGTGCAGAATGAGGCCTTGCTTATGAAGTTCTTGCACAAATTTTATAATCATCATGACATCCCCTGGGTTGGCCTTATTTGGAATGCCTACTATGCCAACTCTGTCCCTCATACTACCACGCTCTGTGGATCTTTTTGGTGGCGTGATGTGTTTAAATTGGTTGACAAATATTGTCAGATGGCTACTCCAGCGTTGGGTGATGGCAGGTCCATTCTCTTTTGGTCTGACAGATGGATGGTTGAGCTTAAGGGTTCCTGTCTCAGTGAAAAATTTCCCAGGCTCTTCTCCTTTGTTATTGACGAGCAGCTTTCAGTGTCTGATGTGCTTTCCCAGGAGTTTTTGTCAAATTTGCATTTGCCCATCTCTACACAGGCCTTTGCTGAGCTTGAATGTCTTCAACAACTGACTCATGATTATTCTTGCTCTGCAACTCATGACGCATGGATTTGGCCTTTTCATAAGGGTTGTTTCAGACCCAAATCCTTCTATGTGTATGAGCATTAGCATATTGTTGTTGATCCAATCTTCCAATGGATTTGGAAATCTTCATGTACATTGAAAATCAAAATGTTTGGTTGGTTACTGCTGAGAGATCGTTTAAACACCAGAGACATGCTACTCAGAAGGCATTGGCATGTGGAAGATCATACTTGTGTCCTATGTCCATATCTGATCCATGAATATCGTGCACATCTGTTCTTCTCTTGTAATTTTAGCATTAGAGTCTGGAATTACTTGCAGATTATCTGGGACCCACAACCTGGGATGACAACTTACAACATGGCAGTAAAGGCTAGGAAGGATTTTGGGCATTCTTTCTTCACTGAAGTGGTCTTTACAGTAGCTTGGAACATTTGGATCTTGAGGAATGGCAAGGTTTTCAGGAATGAGACACCTTCTTTCAGAGCATGGAGGCATAACTTCATCCATGACATAACCCTTCTTTCTCATAGAATAAAATGTAAATACAAGGATAGCCTTCTAACTTGGATCTCTAACCTTCCTTAGGTAGTGTTTTTCTTTGCCCTGCTTGGGTTGTAACTTTGTAAGTATTTCTGTCTTCCTCTTTTCTCTTCTTGTATGGACTTGTAATAGGACTTTGTTCTTTGTTGTTTTCAATAAAGAGTTGTGAGGCTGTTGCCTTGCAGTACATATTCAAAAAAAACATTAACTTTCTCAGAGGGTGTAGGTGTTCTATCATCACTCTTACAAACAGTTGAAGCTTTAGCATGATCCTTTATTCTAACAGGGAAAGGTGGTTTCTCAATATAAGCGGTAGGAACAATAGGATCAACATTATAAATGATAGACTTTTCTTCAAATTTAATAGGTTCAACTACTTTTACTTCAATGGGAGGATGATATTTAAACCACTTCTCCTTAGGGAGATCAACATGAGTAGCAAATGATTCACAGAAAGAAGCTACTATCTCAGAGTCTAGTCCATATTTAGTGCTAAATTCACGAAAAGCATCGGTATCCATAAAATTTTTAACACAATCAAACTTAGGCGTTATACCTGACTCCTTACTTTCATCGAGTTCCCAATATTCAGAGTTGCTTTTAATTCTTTCCAATAAATCCCATCTAAATTCAATAGTCTTCATCATAAAAGAACCCGTACAAGAAGTATCGAGCATGGATCGATTATTGAGAGAAAGCCGAGCATAAAATTTTTGAATAATAATTTCTCTTGAGAGCTCATGATTGGGGCATGAATATAACATTGACTTAAGCCTCCCCAAGCTTGAGCAATACTTTCTCCTTCACGAGGCCAAAAATTAGATATATAATTACGATCATGATGAACCATATGCATAGGATAAAACTTCTGATGAAATTCCAATTTCAATCGGTTGTAGTTCCACGATCCAATATCATCACATAGCCTAAACCATGTCAATGCCTTTAAATTCAAAGATAAAGGGAATACCTTCTTCTTGATAACATCCTCGGGCATACCTGCAGGCTTAAATTATCCACAAACTTCATCCACATAGATTAGGTGCATATCGGGATGTAATGTTCCATCTCCTGTAAAAGTCTTAGCTAGCAGTTTCTCTATCATAACCGAAGGAATTTCAAAGTAAACACTTTCATTAGGTTCAGTAGGTTGAGGAGCAACTCTTTGCTCTACTGGTTGGGGTGAAGATACCCCGAACAAGCCCCTTAAAGGATTATTTTCCATAGTAACAAGTGACAGTAAACTTCAGCACACTATATAAATTTTTCCTTATCAATTTCCACCTAGCAAAGGCGCTTCACTCCCCGGCAACGACGCCAGAAAAGAGTCTTGATGACCCACAAGTATAGGGGATCTATCGTAGTCCTTTTCATGAGTAAGAGTGTCGAACCCAACAAGGAGCAGAAGGAAATGACAAGCAGTTTTTAGTAAGGTATTCTCTGCAAGCACTGAAATTATCGGTAACAGATAGTTTTGTGATAACGTAATTCGTAACGGGTAACATATAACAAAAGTAAACAAGGTGCAGCAAGGTGCCCCAATCCTTTTTGTAGCAAAGGACAAGCCTGGACAAACTCTTATATAAAGGAGAACGCTCCCGAGGACACATGGGAATTATCATCAAGCTAGTTTTCATCATGCTCATATGATTCGCGTTCGTTACTTTGATAATTTGATATGTGGGTGGACCGGTGCTTGGGTACTGCCCTTCCTTGGACAAGCATCCCACTTATGGTTAACCCCACTACAAGCATCCACAACTACAAAAGAAGAATTAAGGTAAACCTAACCATAGCATGAAACATATGGATCCAAATCAGCCCCTTACGAAGCAACGCATAAACTAGGGTTTAAGCTTCTGTCACTCTAGCAACCCATCATCTACTTATTACTTCCCAATGCCTTCCCCTAGGGCCAAACAATGGTGAAGTGTCATGTAGTCGATGTTCACAAAATACCACTAGAGGAAAGACAACATACATCTCATCAAAATATCGAACGAATACCAAATTCACATGACTACTTATAACAAGACTTCTCCCATGTCCTCAGGAACAAACATAACTACTCATAAATCATATTCATGTTCATAATCAGAGGGGTATTAATGTGCATAAAGGATCTAAACATATAATATTCCACCGAATAAACCAACTAGCATCAACTACAAGGAGTAATCAACACTACTAGCAACCCACAGGTACCAATCTGAGGATTTGAGACAAAGATCAGATATAAGAGATGAACTAGGGTGTGAGAGGAGATGGTGCTGGTGAAGATGTTGATGGAGATTGACCCCCTCCCGATGAGATGGTGATTACGATGGTGACGATTTCCCCCTCCCGGAGGGATGTTTCCTTAGCAGAACATCTCCGCCGGAGCCCTAGATTGGTTCAGCCAAGGTTCGCCTTGAGACGGTGGCGCTTTGTCCCGAAAGCTTCCTTCTGATTTTTTCAAGGGCAAAATACACCTTATACCAGAAGATGGGCATCGGGGGGCTTCCAGGTGGCCCACGAGGAAAGGGCGCGCGCCCAGGGGGACAGGGCACGCCCTCCACCCTCGTGGATAGTGGGTGGCCCCCTCTAGTGCTTTCTTCACCCAATATTTTTAATATATTCCAAAAATGACTTTCGTGGAGTTTCAGGACTTTTGGAGTTGTGTAGAATATCTCTCTAATATTTGCTCCTTTTCCAGCCCAGAATTCCAGCTGCCAGCATTCTCCCTCTTCATGTAAACCTTGTAAAATAAGAGGGAAAAGGCATAAGTATTGTGACATAATGTGTAATAACAACCCATAATGCAATAAATATCGATATAGAAGCATGACGCAAAATGGACGTATCACATCGCAGGCCTTTGGCTTCAACCTCCGAACCCAGAAGTTGGAGTGTTTCCTGATACCATGTTCGAATGTAGTAAACATTCATTATGTCCGAAAACCAGGCAGTCTGGTCATATTTCTCAAGTAGACCAATTTTTTTGGGTAGTTATGTTATATTACGATTTAACGTAAGGAACATCTTCCAGGGAAAATAGTTCCGTTAAGGGTTCCTTCCCCTGGGGCAGCCTGCTTAATTATGCATGCCTAGGCTTTGATCCGAAAGGTAGAATTATGGGTAGCATATCCCTTATTTTTTAGAAGGATGACATGAACATAAATAATCTATCATTGCTTGCCTACCAATTATTTCCTAAATAATGCTAGATTTCGGCTTCACCCGTCTGAGGTACAGATCCGGATTACCCGGTTGTAACAATCGCAGAGGTGCTCCCTTTACACCCTAGCCAAACAATCGGGAACATAGGGTATAAACACAGGAGAGAGGCAACCCAGCTTGGCAAAAACTTAAGTCATAGAGGTCCATATAATGGCAAAAGATGTATAGAAGAAACGATGTAAACAATGTAAGCAACAAGCTTTTAGTAATAAGCTTCGTCAAAGAAGCCCCCAGTTAAACTGGGGTGTGTACATTTAAAGATGTGTACCCCTAACAGTTCGGTAGATCCGAACACACCTTGGGATAGTAAAAGGAAAAATAAAAAAGGAGAGGAGAAAAAGGAACCTAGTCAAAGTAAAAAAGGGTGCTTCCGAGCTATCCGTAGAATCGTCGGAGCCGAGCAGCTTTCCATGGGTTTGGCTCAAGGCGGTTATCCAATGCTTTACGAAGGCGATAGGCTCCTCCGGTGAAAACTTCATCAACAATGAAGGGCCCTCCCATCATGGTTTGAGCTTATCCTTTTTCTTCTTCGGGAGACGCAAGACGAGATCGCCAATGTTATATGTCTTGGCCCGCACTTCTCTGCTTTGGTATCGCCTGGCCTGTTGTTGGTAAAGTGCGGAACGAGCTTGTGCTATATCGCGCTCCTCTTCAAGGCTGTCTAGGTTGTCCTGCGGATCAAGCTCGGCTTCTCGCTCTTCATACATGAGTACTCGAGGTCAGTCATGAATAATGTCACAGGGCAGAATAGTTTCTGTGACATACACCATGAAGAAAGGTGTGGATCCGGTTGTTCGGTTAGGTGTGGTCCGCAGCCCCCAGAGTACGGAACTGAGTTCCTCAACCCAGTGTTTGTCTGACTCCCATAGGGAGCGCATTAGACGAGGTTTAATGCCGCTCATTATCAAGCCATTGGCCCGTTTGACCTGATCGTTTGTTTGAGGATGATAGACGGATGCATAGTCGAGCTTAATGCCCAATTTAGCACACCGGCTTTTCACCTCATCGACCATAAAATTGGAGCCATTATATGTGATGATGCTGTGCAGGACACCGTAGCAGTGTACCACACCGGATATAAAGTCAATCACTCGCTCTGCTTCAACCATTCTTACTGGTTTGGCCTCTATCCACTTAGTGAATTTATCCACCGTAACCAGTAAATATTTCTTTTTGTGGCTCCCCCCCTTTAAGGGATCCAACCATATCAAGTCCCCAGACCGCAAAGGACCAAGTGATGGGGATTGTTCTTAAGGCAGTGGGAGGCATATGGCTTTGATTGGCGGAAAGCTCACATCCCACACAACGTTGAACAATGGCTTGTGCGTCTACTCAGGCCATTGGCCAGAAAAATCCTGTCGGGAAGGCCTTGCTTACGAGACCCCGAGATGCGGCGTGGTGGCCGCCTAGACCAGCACTTATTTCAGCCAATAGTTGTCGTCCCTCCTCTTCGGAGATGCACCTTTGGAGAACTCCGGTAGTGCTTTTCTTGTACAGCTCACCTTCGTTAACTTTGTAGGTTTTAGAATGCCGAGCTACGCGACGAGCCTCATTTTGATCATTAGGAAGCTCCTGCCTATTAAGGTAGGCCAGGAACAGTTCGGTCCATGGAGTAATAACGGTCAAGGTCTCATGAGAAGAGGGTGTTATTTCGGTATCCGAACCCCCGATGATATCTGTATTGTTTTCGGCTGCTAGGGGCGTGATCAGGTCCGTACCGGCGTCTCTGCTCTCGTCCTACCATACCACAGATGGCTTGAAGAGCCTTTCCACAAAGGTATTAGGCGGGACGGGGTCGTGCTTGCGCCCATGCGAGCGAGTATGTCCACTGCCTGGTTACAGTCTCGAGCGACGTGATGAAATTCAAGCCCCTCGAATCGAGCCAATATTTTTAATACGACATTTTTATGCCGCCATTTTTGGATCTTTTGCATCGAACTCTCGATTTACCTGAGATATTGCGAGGTTTGAGTTGCCGCGCACCTTGAGGCGTTGTATGCCCATGGAGACAGCCATGCGGAGACCGTATACATAATTTGCAACACGTATCGGCTGCATTATTGGAGTCCGTATACATGATTTGCAGCACGTACTGGACTGTGTCCCCCGTAGGAGATGTCAAGATGACGCCAACCCCTAGTCCGGCTAGCATTTTAGAGCCATCGAAGTACATTATCCAATTGGAGTAGGAACTTTACTCTTTAGGGTGCTCGGCTTCTGTCCACTCTACAACGAAGTCGGCCAGCACATGAGATTTAATAGCTCGGCGTCGCTTGTAAATTATTTCAAACGGTAAGAGCTCAATGGCCCATTTAGCTATGCGGCCAGTGGCGTCCCTATTGTTTATAATGTCGTTAAGTGGTACTTCGAATGCCACCATGATCGAACACTCTTGAAAATAATGTCGGAGTTTTCGGGATGTCATAAAGACCGCATGATCTATCTTTTGGTAGTGAGAGTATCGGGATTTTCATGGTTTAAGGACCTCCGATACGTAGGAGACTGGCTTTTGGATGGGGAATTTATGTCCCTCTTCCCCTTGCTGGACTATGAGTACATCGCTAACTACCTGATGAGTTGTGGAGATATAAAGCAACATAGGCTCGCCAACACTTGGGGCGGCTAGGATTGGATTGCTTGCTAATAAGGTTTTTATTTCTTCCAATCCGGCTGTGGCTGCTGTCGTCCATTCAAAGTTGCCAGTGCGTCTAAATAGTCTATAAAGTGGTAATGCTTTTTCTCCTAATCTGGAGATGAAGTGGCTCAAAGCCGCATGCACCCTGCTAGCTTTTGGACCCGTTTTAAGTCTGTTGTCGTAGCCAATTGTGACAAGGCTCGGATTTTAGCTGGGTTTGCTTCAATTCCTCTGTGGGAGACAATGAACCCTAGTAGCTTCCCGGCTGGGACGCCAAAGATGCATTTTTCCAGATTGAGCCGTATGTCGTATGTTCGGAGGTTATCAAATGTGAGGTGGAGAGCCTCCACCAATGTTTTGACATGTTTAGTCTTGATGACTATGTCGTCCACATATGCTTCAACTTTCTTGCCGATTTGCTTTTCCAAGCATGTTTCAATCATGCATTGGTAAGTGGCACCAGTGTTTTTAAGCCCAAAATGCATGGCGTTGAAATAGAAAGGCCCGTACAGGCTGATGAACGCCGTTGCGGCCTGGTCGGACTCCTTCATTTTAATCTGATGCTATCCGGAGTAAGCATCGAGGAAAGACAATGAGTCGTGTCCCGCGGTCGCATCGATGATCTGGTCAATGCGGGGCAACGGGAAAGGGTCTTTAGGGCAAGCCTTATTGAGGTCTTTGATATCGACACAAAGGCGCCAATATTTATCCTTCTTCGGCACCATGACCAAGTTGGCTAGCCAATCCGAGTGTTTGTCTAATGAACCCGGCCTCGAGTAGTTTGGCTAGCTCTTCCCCATGGCTTGTCGTTTGGGTTTGGAAAATCGCCGCAGTGTTTGCTTGACTGGTTTGAACCCTTTGATTATGTTGAGGTTGTGTTCAGCTAGTCTACATGGGATCTCGGGCATGTCCGAAGGGTGCCAGACAAGGATATCCCAATTTTCACATAGGAACGCGCGTAAGGCGGCGTCTACCGTTGGATCCAACAGTGCTCCGATGGACGCTGTTTTATTAGGATCCGTTGGGTGCACTTGAAATTTAACTATTTCATCTGCTGGCTTGAAAAAGGTGGATTTAGGTCTCGTATCGAGAATCACATCATCCTTGTCCACCGTGGATCATAGAGTGGTTAGTTCTTTGGCCGCGAAGGCTTCGTATAGTGCCTCAAGGGCCAAGGATGCGGTTTTGTTTTTGGCACAGACTACCTTATCCGGATCGGTCGTGACCGTGATTATACCATTGGGTCCTGGCATTTTAAGCTTCATGTACCCATAATTGGGTATGGCTTGGAAGCATGAGAAAGCGTCCCGCCCTAGAAGGACGTGATGTCCGCTGTTGAAGGTATCAACATGGAAGAGCAACTCTTCGGACCTGTAATTTTCGGGCGTGCCGAATACTACATCAAGTTCAATTTTCCCCGAACATCGAGCTTCTCGACTGGAGATGATGCCTCGAACGGTGGTACTGCTTTGCTCGATTCGTATTCTATCAACCTGCATTTTGTCGAGTGTGTCCTCGTAGATGATGTTGCCACCTCTTGAGCATGCGTTGGTTTTCCCTTGAAGAGGAAAGGGTGATGCAGCAAAGGAGCGTAAGTATTTCCCTCAGTTTTGAGAACCAAGGTATCAATCCAGTAGGAGACTACACGCAAATCGCCTAGTACCTGCACAAACAAATAAGAACCTTGCAACCAATGCGATAAAGGGGTTGTCAATCCCTTCACGGCCACTTGCAAAAGTGCGATGTGATAAAGATAATAAGATAAATATTTTTGGTATTTTTGTTGTATAGATTGGAAAATAAAGATTGCAAAATAAACAACAACATAAATAGCTAGTTGACGGGAAAATAATATGATGTAAAGTAGACCCGGGGGCCATATGTTTCACTAGTAGCTTCTCTCAAGACTACATATCTTACGGTGCGTGAACAAATTACTGCCGAGAAATTGATAGAAAAGTGCATAGTTAAGAGAATATCTAGGCATGATCATAAACATAGGCATCACGTCCATGACAAGTAGCCCGAAACGATTCTACATCTACTACTATTACTCCACACATTGACCGCTATCTACCATGCATCTAGAGTATTAAGTTCATAAGAACAGAGTAACGCATTAGGCAAGATGACATGATGTAGAGGGATAAACTCAAGCAATATGATATAAACCCCATCTTTTTATCCTTGATGGAAACAATACAATGCGTGTCGGTTCCCTTTCTTTCATTGGGATCGAGCACCGCAAGATTGAACCCAAAGCTAAGCACTTCTCCCATTGCAAGAAAGATCAATCTAGTAGGCCAAACCAAACTGATAATTCGAAGAGACTTGCAAAGATATCAAATCATGCATATAAGAATTCAGAGAAGAATCAAATATTGTACATAGATAAACTTGATCATAAACCCACAATTCATCGGATCTCGGCAAACACACCGCAAAAAGGATTACATCGAATAGATCTCCAAGAACATCGAGGGGAACTTTGTATTGAAGATCAAAGAGAGAGGAGCCATCTTGCTAATAACTATGGACCCAAAGGTCTGTGGTAAACTACACACACATCATCGGAGAGGCTATGGTGTTTATGTAGAAGCCCACCGTGAACGAATCCCCCTCCGGGAAATCACCGGAAAAGGTCCCAAGATGGGATCTCACAGGTACAGAAGGTTGCGGCGGTGGAAAAGTGGTTTCGTGGCTCCCCTGGATGTTTTCAGGGTATAAGAGTATATATAGGCGAAAGAAGTAGGTCGGTGGAGATACGAGGGGTCAACGAGGGTGGGGGCGCACTGCCCTACCTCATGGCCGCCTCGTTGCTTCCTTGACCTCTACTCCAAGTCTCCTGGATTGCGTTTGTTCCAAAAAAAGATGGTCGCGAAGGTTTCATTCCGTTTGATATTCCTTTTCTGCGAAACACTAAAATAGGCAAAAAACAGCAATTTGCATTGGGCCTTCAGTTAATAGGTTAGTCCCAAAAATAATATAAAAGTGCATAATAAAGCCCATTAAACATCCAAAATAGATAATATAATAGCATGGAACAATCAAAAATTATAGACACGTTGGAGACGTATCAAGCATCCCCAAGCTTAATTCCTGCTCGTCCTCGAGTAGGTAAATGATAAAAACAGAATTTTTGATGTGGAATGCTACCTAACATAATTTTCAATGTAATTTTATTTATTGTGGCATGAATATTCAGATCCGAAAGATTCAAGACCAAAGTTTAATATTGACATAAAAATAATAATACTTCAAGCATGCTAACCAAGCAATTATGTCTTATCAAAATAACATAGCCAAAGAAATCTTATCCCCACAAATCATATAGTTTGGCCATGCTTCATTTACGTCACACCAAATGCTCCCATAATGCAAAACCCCGATGACAAGCCAAGCAATTGTTTCGTACTTAGTATTTACAAACTTTTTTCAATTTTCACGCAATATATGAGCGCGAGCCATGGACATAGCTCAATGGGTGGAATAGAATATGATGATGGAGATTGTGTGAGAAGACAAAAAAGGGAGAAAGTCTCACATTGACGTGGCTAATCAACGGGCTATGGAGATGCCCATCAATTGATGTCAATGCAAGGAGTAGGGATTGCCATGCAACGGATGCACTAGAAAGATAAATATATGAAAGCTCAACAAAATAAACTAAGTGGGTGTGCATCCAACTTTCTTGCTCACGAAGACCTAGGGCATTTTGAGTAAGCCCATCATTGGAATATACAAGCCAAGTTCTATAATGAAAAATTCCCACTAGTATATGAAAGTGACAAAATAGGAGACTCTCTATCATAAAGATCATGGTGCTACTTTGAAGCACAAGTGTGGAAAAAGGATAGCAACATTGCCCCTTCTCTCTTTTTCTCCCTTTTTTATGGCCTCTTTTTTTTCTTTTTTTTCTCTTTTTTCGTCCGGAGTTTCATCCCGACTTGTGGGGGAATCATAGTCTGCATCATGCTTTACTCACATGGGACAATGCTCTAATAATGAAGGTCATCACACTTTTATTTACTTACAACTCAAGAATTACAACTCGATACTTAGATTAAATTATGACTCTATATGAATGCCTCCGGCGGTGTACCGGGATATGCGATGAATCAAGAGTGACATGTATGAAAGAATTATGAAGGTGGCTTTGTGACAAATACGATGTCAATTACATGATCATGCAAAGCAATATGGCACTGATGGAGCGTGTCATAATTAACGGAACGGTGGAAAGTTGCATGGCAATATATCTTGGAATGGCTATGGAAATGCCATAATAGGTAGGTATGGTGGCTGTTTTGAGGAAGATATAAGGAGTTTTATGTGTGATAGATCGTATCCTATCACGGGGTTTGGATGCACCGGCGAAGTTTGCACCAACTCTCGAGGTGAGAAAGGGCAATGCACGGTACTGAAGAGGCTAGCAATGATGGAAGGGTGAGAGTGCGTATAATCCATGGACTCAACATTAGTCATAAAGAACTCACATACCTATTGGCTTATTGCAAAAATATACAAGTCATGAAAACCAAGCACTACGCGCATGCTTGTAGGGGGATAGATTGGTAGGAAAGCAATCAAAGAACACCTCATGCTTCAGATTTGTCACACAACGTTACCATACGTGCATGCTACGGGACCTGCCATGTTCAACACAAGTATTTCTCAATTCCATAATTACTCAACTAGCACAACTCTAATATTATCACCTTCATATCTCAAAACAATAATCAAGTATCAAACTTCTCATAGTATGCAATGCACTCTATATGAAAGTTTTTATTATACCCATCTTGGATGCCTATCATATTAGGACCAATTTCTTAGCCAAAGCAAATTACCATGCTGTTCTAAAAGACTCTCAAAATAATATAAGTGAATCATGAGAGATCAATAATTTCTATAAAATAGAACCACCACCATGCTGTAAAAAGATATAAGTGAAGTACTAGAGGAAAATTATCTATCTCAAAAAGATATAAGTGAAGTACATAGAGTATTCTAATAAATTCCGATTCATGTGTGTCTCTCCAAAAGGTGTGTACAGCAAGGATGATTGTGGTAAACTAAAAAGCAAAGACTCAAATCATACAATACGCTCCAAGCAAAAAACATATCATGTGGTGAATAAAATATAGCCTCAAGTAAAGTTACCGATAGATGAAGACGAAAGAGGGGATGCCTTCCGGGGCATCCCCAAGCTTAGGCTTTTGGTTGTCCTTGAATTTTACCTTGGGGTGCCTTGGTCATCCCCAAGATTAGGCTCTTGCCACTCCTTGTTCCAAAATCCATCAAATCTTTACCCAAAAACTTGAAAACTTCACAACACAAAACTCAACAGAAAATCTCATGAGCTCCGTTAGTATAAGAAAACAAACCACCACTTTAAGGTACTGTAATGAAATCATTATTTATTTATATTGGTGTTAAACCTACTTTATTCCAACTTATCTATGGTTCATACCCCCCGATACTCGCCATAGATTCATCAAAATAAGCAAACAACACATGAAAAACAGAATCTGTCAAAAACAGAACAGTCTGTAGTAATCTGTAGGTTTCAAATACTTCTGTAACTCCAAAAATCCTGAGAAATTAGGACGTCCTAAATAATTTGTATATTGATCTACTGTAGTTGGTACTTTATCGTTCTTTGGTAAAAAATTAAAATTATTCTCGTGAGTGCATACTTTCTGTTTTTTCAGCAAGATCAAACAACAATCATCCAAGAATATCCTAAAGGCTTTACTTGGCACAAACACAATCATAACAGAGGATAGATGATTTATTTATTACTAAACAGGAACAAAAAGCAAGGAACAAAAATAAAATTGGGTTGCCTCCCAACAAGTGCTATCGTTTAACGCCCCTAGCTAGGCATTGATAATTTCAATGATGCTCACATGAGAGACAAGAATTGAAGCACAAAGAGAGCATCATGAAACACGTGACAACCACATCTAAGTCTAACATACTTCCTATGCATAGGCATATTATAGGCAAACAAATTATCATAGCAAGCAAAAACTAGCCTGTGCAATGAAGCGGAAAGAAACAATAGCAATCTCAACATAACGAGAGGTAATTTAGTAACATGAAAATTTATACAATCATATTTTCCTCTCTCATAATAATTACATGTGGGATAATAAGCAAATTCAACAAAATAGCTATCACATAAAATATTTTCAACACGATCCACATGAACGCAAAGTTGACACTCTTGCAAAATAGTGGGATTAACATTAACTAAAGTCATGACCTCTCGAAACCCACTTTTATCGAAAATTGCATAAGATTGAACATTCTCCAAATACGTGGGATCTAAAGTTGACACTCTTCCAAACCCACTTTCAATATTGCACACATTATTATCAATCTTATATTCATCATGGGGCTTAAATAAATTTTCTAGATCATAAGAAGAATCACCCCAATCATGATCATTGCAACAAGTAGTGGACATAGCAAAACTAGCATCCCCAAGCTTAGGGTTTTGCATATTATTAGCAAAACTGACATTCATAGAATTTATAATAAAATCATTGCAATCAAGCTTTTTATTCAAAGATCTATCGTGAATCACTTTATAAAGCACTTCATCACAATTTTCTGATTCACCGATTTCAAGCAAAACTCCGTAAAGATAATCTAGTGCACTCAACTCACTAGCAATTGGTTCATCATAATTGGATCTCTTAAAAAGATTAGCAAGAGGATGAGGATCCATAACAATAGATAATTAGCAAAGAAAGATGCAAGCTAATAGAAGGCACATGGTAACACAAGCAAACAGAAGGACGAACGGAAGAGGGCGAATAAAATGGCAAAGGTGAAGTGGGGGAGAGGAAAACGAGAGGCAAATGGCAAATAATGTAATGCGAGGGATAAGAGTTTGTGATGGGTACTTGGTATGTCTTGACTTGGCGTAGATCTCCCCTACAACGGCGCCATAAATCCTTCTTGCTACCTCTTGAGCATGCGTTGGTTTTCCCTTGAAGAGGAAAGGGTGATGTAGCAAAGTAGTTTTTGAGAACCAAGGTATCAATCCAGTAGGAGACTACACGCAAATCGCCTAGTACCTGCACAAACAAATAAGAACCTTGCAACCAACGTGATAAAGGGGTTGTCAATCACTTCACGGCCACTTGCAAAAGTGAGATCTCATAAAGATAATAAGATAAATACTTTTGGTATTTTTGTTGCATAGATTGGAAAATAAAGATTGAAAAATAAATGGTGACAGAAATAGCTAGTTGACGGGAAAATAATATGATGTAAAGTAGACCCAGGGGCCATAGGTTTCACTAGTGGCTTCTCTCAAGATAGCATATCTTATGGTGAGTGAACAAATTAATGCCGACCAATTGATAGAAAAGCGCATAGTTATGAGAATATCTAGGCATGATCATGAACATAGGCATCACGTCCGTGGCAATTAGACCGAAATGATTCTGCATCTACTACTATTACTCCACACATCGACTTCTATCTAGCATGCATCTAGAGTATTAAGTTCATAAGATCAGAGTAACACATTAGGAAAGATGACATGATGTAGAGGGATAAACTCAAGCAATATGATATAAACCCCATCTTTTTATCCTCGATGGAAACAATACAATACGTGTTGGTTCCCTTTCTGTCACTGGGATCGAGCACCGCAAGATTGAACCCAAAGCTAAGCACTTCTCCCATTGCAAGAAAGATCAATCTAGTAGGCCAAACCAAACTGATAATTCAAAGAGACTTGCAAAGATATCAAATCATGCATATAAGAATTCAGAGAAGAATCAAATATTGTTCATTGATAAACTTCATCATAAACCTACAATTCATCGGATCTCGGCAAACACACCACAAAAAGGATTACATCGAATATATCTCCAAGAACATCAAGGAGAACTTTGTATTGAAGATCAAAGAGAGAGAAGAAGCCATCTAGCTTATAACTATGGACCCGAAGGTCTGTGTTAATCTACTCACACATCATCACAGAGGCTATGGTATTGATGTGGAAGCCCTTTATGATCGAATCTCCCTCCGGCAGATTGCCGGAAAAGGTCCCCATATGGGATCTCATGGGTACAGAAGGTTGTGGCGATGGAAAAGTGGTTTCGTGGCTCCCCTGGATGTCTTTAGGGTATAAGAGTATATATAGGCGAAAGAAGTAGGTCGGTGGAGTTACGAGGGGCCCACGAGGGTGGGGGGCGCGCCTGCCCCCTGGGCGCCGCCCTACCTTGTGGCTGCCTTGTTGCTTCCTTGACCTCCACTCCAATTCTCCTGGATTGCGTTTGTTCGAAAAAATATCCTCGCGAAGGTTTTATTCCGTTTGGATTCCGTTTGATACTCCTTTTCTGCGAAACACTGAAATAGGAAAAAATAGCAATTTGCACTGGGCCTTCGATTAATAGGTTAGTCCCAAAAATAATACAAAAGTGCATAATAAAGCCCATTAAACATCCAAAACAGATAATATAATAGCATGGAACAATTAAAAATATAGATACATTGGAGACGTATCAGAGGTTAGGCCCACTGCCGCCGTCCATGAGCACCTTGGTAAGTCGAAAGCCATCCACAATGGGGTTTAGTACTAAAGTGGTGGGTGCTCGGACTGATCGGGTCCTTGGTTCGTCGTCAGCGGTGAAGGTTATTGCCGCGTCATTCCATGGGCTCATTGCTACTACTTGGTGGACTTCGGCGAGGTCGCGAAGTGCCCTCTTACGCCCATTATTTGAAGAGAAAGTCTCGAAGACTGTAAGGACGTTAAAATCCTCCTCCTCCGGAGAGTGCTTCTCTGGAGTGGCGGTGGTGAGGATGGCCTCTCCACTTTTAGCTACTTGCCGGAGTACCCAACATGCTCGAAGCAAGCTTTTAAATATAGGCCGATACGACCGATATAAAGGCCGATATATCACTTTTGGGGCCTTACCGATATTAACATAACATATCATTTGGTAAATATCAATTTGGAACATATCATCTGATATGGACCGAAATATCGACCGATATGTCCGATATCTAGCCCGATATGTCCACCGATATAGAATGATACGTAGATGACAATAATTATTTATTAGAAAGTAGTGAAGTAAGATTATGCATTTACAACTTCATTATATATTATCAAAGACATGCACAATGTTTCATACAAATTTATATATATCATATTGTTTTTAATCATAGAGTAAGGGTTTTGTGAATCTTTCCTTAATATTTTCCTAGTCAATAAGTAAATAAACTAGGAATCTAAATTTTTTATGTTAGAGCATTGACATCATACATTTTCTTTTACTAAAAACAAATGTTTTGAAGAAGAATAATGAAAAAACTAGACATATTTTCTCTGCTATCTCTACATATCGTCCGATATATCACCTGATATCCGACATCCGATATGTCAAAGCCAAACCGATACGAACCCGATATCCGATATTTTGAATATTGGCTCGAAGGCTATGAGTTGGGTCTGTGGTTGGCGTCGCATGTACCGGACAGGGCTTGTCGACGGGTTCGTCAAGAATGGACCTATATCCGAAAAAGGTTTGTTCTTCTTGCCGACGGGCTTATGGTCGGATGCCCCATGAGGATGTATCCGTTGTGCCCGGGCAGTACACTTCTTGAATGCAACATGTTCCAATTGGGTTTTCTGGGACTTCCATATGCTTTCCATCGCGCAGTAATTCTGTACTGCATGTGATAATTCTGCAAAACTCTGTATGTGACGGCAGTCGAGGGCATCCCGAATTCCCTTGTCGATACAATTGTGATGAAAGACCGTGTAACACCCCGGATGTAACTTTCCCAATTTGTACTCCAACTCTTGCCGTTTCCGGCGTTAAGTTATATTTATTTCCTCGGGTTCGGGTTTTGTCTCCGTGTGTTGTTGTCATTGTCATGCATCTCATATCATGTCATCATGTGCATTGCATTTGCATACGTGTTCATCTCATGCATTCGAGCATTTTCCCCGTTACCCGTTTTGCATTCCGGCACTTCGTTCTCCTCCGGTGGTCATTTCTAGCTTTCTTTCGTGTGTGGGGATTAAACATTTCCGGATTGGACCGAGACTTGCCAAGCGGCCCTGGTTTACTACCGGTAGACCGCCTGTCAAGTTTCGTATCATTTGGACTTCGTTTGATACTCCAACGGTTAACCGAGGGACCGAAAAGGCCTCGTGTGTGTTGCAGCCCAACAC
Organism: Triticum urartu; assembly: GCF_056163025.1. Lineage (NCBI taxonomy): Eukaryota > Viridiplantae > Streptophyta > Magnoliopsida > Poales > Poaceae > Triticum > Triticum urartu. The sequence continues at coordinate 421,135,232 of NC_141873.1, read as the reverse complement.
CCCTCCAATTTGTCCCAAAACCCACCAAACTCTGCTCCATGTCCTAGAGCGTTCGATCACGATCGCGTGGCCGAAAACCGCACCTCATTTGGACTCTCCTAGCTCCACTTATGCCTATAAATACACCCCCTCCGTTTTCGGATCTCTCTCCCTCTCGAAACCCTAAAAAAAATCCCTTCCGCCAACGCCGGACATGTCCGGGCGAGCCGGACAACGTCCGATCCGCCACCGCCAGCCAACCGTCGCCACCTGTCGCCTCCCGCGCCGGCCCGCGAGGGCCTGAGGCCGGCCCCCGCCGCTGCACACCCGGGCCGCGCCCCGCACCTCCATCCGCCGCCGCCTCTCCCATCTTCGGTGGGCGCCGCCACCGCGGGCCACCCCGCCGCCGACCGGAGCTCACCGCGCCACCGCCGCTTCCCGGTCGCCGCCTCACGCCGCCCCGCGCCGCCGCCTCATGCCGCCGCCGCCGCCACCACCGACCCCTGGAGCCCCTCGCCGGCCTCCTCCTCTCCGGCCATCACGAACTCCGGCGGTGAACAGTGCACGAACTCCGGCGAGCCTCGGGAACCACGCCAGATCCAGATCTAAAAAATCCCCCCGGTTGACTTTTTCCATCCGAACCCTAATTTTTAAGCGAACTTTGACCTGCTGTAACTTTGCATTTGTAGCTCCGTTTTGGACATATAGTATATCAAAATGTTCGTCTCGACGAGTACATCATTTCATTCCATTGCATCATTTTCATTTGAGTTCATCTTGATGCCCGAAATGCTGTTAGAAGGAGGCTTCGTGAGTTAATTGTCAGATCTGCTAGTTCATCTACTTTTGTCATTTTTGCCATGATTGTTGTGTGCATGCTATGCCTGTGAGTCCTTCATATGTCTTATTAAGAATTTTGTTTATCTTTCCAGAGGTGTAACCCATGCATTTTTAGGATGTGTGTGGTGACTTGTGCAAGCTTGCAAAGTGAGGCACCCGGTAACTCTGTTTTCAGGGACTTAGTAGTTTTCACTAAGTCTGGGATTATTTAGTTCATGATGCCATATGTTCTTGTTGTTTCCTACTGATCCGTGCCTCTTTTTAGGATGATCAGTAAAGGAGTTTTGTTAATCTTGTTATGGTCTATCCATCCATGTCTTTACTTTCAATTATGGAGCAACCTATCTTGAGTCAATCGAGCTCTACTTTTGCTTCGTGGTGAATCTGGGCACATCGTCAACTCGTTTGCGATTTTGCCGATGCTATTGTCGTTGATCCGTGCATGCTATGCCATTGTTCTTGCCATGTCTAGCTAGCTTTTTGCGCCTTCTTAATGGATGTATGCTTGCCTTGCGATGACTTGGACCGTAGTGAGTGCATCAAGCTCGTTTACATGCCTACGTGAGTTATATTTCAGCATGTCTAAGTTTTCACTAAGTCTGAAAACTGATTGTGTTTTAGCTATGTTCGTGTGCCTGTTAGTATATTTTGTGAACCCTTTTGGCCCCAGGTCACTTTGGGTATTTTGTTAAGCTTGTTGAGTAGCTCCATTCCATGTTCTTCCTTGTCATAATCAGGTCATGTATCATGTTGTTTGGCTGCTCCGAAGAGGGCTTCGTGATCTGAAATTTCAGACAAGTGTTAATTTCATTAAGTATGGAATCTGTTTTGCATTTGCGTTTTTGCCATGCTTGTTTGAACCTCATAATGGATGAATTGTCCATGGCTCAGTGCTAGTCTTTTGTTAAGCATCTTGTGTGCATCCCTGCCATGTATTTTGTTGTCATGTTTGGTGGCTGTAGCATGTTCATCTCATTGCATTTAGATGCCTACTTGCTGTAAATCGCAGACCGGTGTCAATTTTGAATCGCTTGCCATTTCCAAACCGTAACTCCGTTTCCGATGATCTTTATATCGTTTTCAAGCGATTTCATCTCATCTTTCCAGTGGCACCCTTGGAATTCCAAGTTGAGGCCAGGTTCATGCATTTCCTGTCATATCTTGCATTTTGCATCCCGCGTCGCATCCCGCATAGCATATCATCATTGCATCATATCGCTTGATCCTTGCACGTGGTTGATTGTATCCTTGTTGCTTGTTTGTCTTGTTTGGGTAGAGCCGGGAGACGAGTTTGCTACCGAGGAGCCCGTTGAGTTTGCTTGTGAGGATCCAGTCAACTCTGACAACTGTGCAGGCAACATGATCATACCCTCGAAATCACTACTATCTTTGCTATGCTAGTTTGCTCGCTCTTTGCTATGCCAATGCTACGATGCCTACCATTTGCTTGTCAGCCTCCCAATTGCCATGTCAAACCTCTAACCCACCTTGTCCTAGCAAACCGTTGATTGGCTATGTTACCGCTTTGCTCAGCCCCTCTTATAGCGTTGTTAGTTGCAGGTGAAGATTGGAGGCCGTTCCTTGTTGGAACATTTATTTACTTGTTGGGATATCATTATATTGCCATGTTATCGCAATGCATCTATATACTTGGTATAGGGTGGAAGGCTCGGCCTCTCTCCTAGTGTTTTGTTCCACTCTTGCCGCCCTAGTTTCCATCATATCGGTGTTATGTTCCCGGATTTTGCGTTCCTTACGCGGTTGGGTTATATTGGGAACCCCTTGATATTTCGCCTTGATTAAAGCTTTTCCAGCAATGCCCAACCTTGGTTTTACCATTTGCCACCTAGCCTTTTCTTTCCCTTGGGTTCTGCAGACTCAGGGGTCATCTTACTTTACCCCCCCGGGCCAGTGCTCCTCTGAGTGTTGGTCCACCCGTCAGCTACCGGTGGCCACCAGGGGCAACTTTGGGCTGGCCTACCCGTACCTAAGACAATCTGAGTGTGCCCTGAGAAAGAGATATGTGCAGCTCCTATCGGGATTTGTCGGCACATTCGGACGGTGTTGCTGGTCTTGTTTTAACCTGTCGAAGTGTCTTGAGTTACCGAGATACCGAGTCTGATCGGAACGTCTTGGGAGGAGGTCTATTCCTTCGTTGACCGTGAAATCTTGTCATGGGCTAAGTTGGGACTCCCCTGCAGGGATTGAACTTTCGAAAGCCGTGCCCGCGGTTATGGGCAGATGGGAATTTGTTAATGTCCGGTTGTAGATAACTTGAACCTTAATTTAATTAAAATGAATCAACTGAGTGTGTTACCGTGATGGCCTCTTCACGGCGGGGTCCGGGAAGTGGACACGGTGTTGGAGTAATGTTTGCGCAGGTTGCCCCCTAGCTTCTCGCTCGTGCTTTGCCTCCTCTTCTCGCTCTCTTTTGCGAATAAGTTAGCCACCATACTTGCTAGTCACTTGCTGCAGCTCCACTCATATTTTACCTTGCCATACCTATAAGCTTAAATAGTCTTGATCGCGAGGGTGCAAGATTGCTGAGTCCCTGTGGCTCACAGATTACTATTACACCAGATGCAGGTCCAGGTGATTCCGCTCCAGGTGACGAGTACGAGCTCAAGTGGGAGTTCGACGAGGACTCTCAGCGATACTACGTGTCTTTTCCTGACGATCAGTAGTGGTGCCTAGTTGGGGTTTGATTGGGACCGTGTCGCATGTTGGGTTCTCTTCTATTTTGGCGCCGTAGTCGGGCCATGAGTGTTTTTGATGATGTAATGTTATTTATGTTCTTGATTGACGTGGCGAGTGTAAGCCAACTATGTTCTCCCCTTTATTATTCATATTACATGGGATGTTGTGAAGATTGCCTAACTTGCGACATATGCCTTCAATGCGATTATGTCTCTAAGTCCTGCCTCGACACGTGGGAGCTATAGTCGCACCGAGGGTGTTACAGACCGAGACTGCATCGTTGTCGCAACAATCTTTAATCTTGTTTTTGACAAGTAGAAATCTGGCCCAAAAGTAATGGACCATTTCCCAAGGTTGCTTCCGTACATACATCATGTCATATATGTCTGGAGGGCCAGAATTACTTGGAGAGTATTGATTGTGGTGGGTGGGTGGGCTAAAACTCGAATCCCGACCCAGATTTGTGTCCGGAGTTAGTAAAGTCTCTGAGGTTACTAGTTTGGGTCCGGGAAGATCCAAGTGCTCCTCAAACTCTATGTCCGACCCTGAGTTCGGGGGGCGCGGAGTCCCACCCAAAGGAAGGGTATCTGACTGAAGGGATTCAGAAATCCGAACTTAGATGGTCTTCAATTTAGGAGAAGAAGTGCTTTCGGCTTGTTCCTCGACGACTACTACCAGGTGAGTGATCGGCGGGAGATTGATTTCCCTCTGGTCAGGTTTAAGCCCAATCCGATCATAGGCCGTTGAAAGCCCCAGGGCGGCGATGCGATCTAGTAGCTCGTTTAGGTATGAGATGTCTGCTAGATCCATCTTTTTGGAGTATTCACTACTACAGGATGCTACTAACGTGACACTACGATCAGAGACCCTTAGATGAAACTGTGTGCAATGCAATAATCGCAAAAGGTGGTATAAAAAACCTGTCAAAAAGGTGCAAAATGTTTGAGATGGAGGATGCATCAAACACAGTTTAGATTTTAGTTGCGTGTGCAATGCAGGGAATATGGTTTAGTTCAATTAATTGTTTTCGATGAGGAGGAACAAAAGAAACGGGCAGCCAGATGAAGGTGCGTGCGATGTACAACATATAGTTCACTCGGATGAACTATTTCTGATTAGGATACACAAAAGAAACGGTCAGTCAGATCAAGGTGTGTGTGATGTAGAACGTACAGTTCACTCGGATGAACTGTTTGTGATTAGGCAACACAAAAGAAATGGTCAGCCAGATCAAGGTGTGTGCGATATACGACATGCAGTTCACTCGGACGAATTGTTTGCGTTGAGACAAGAGAACAGAAACGGTTCAATATAACAAATGCCATAAATATTGCATGGTTCAAATTCAAAGATTACAACGCCCATATTCAAACATTGCAAGCATCGTCATTTCTACAAAGGGATCATCCGCTGACAAGTCATGTTTGGGTTTGACACAATGACTTACAATTGCTCCGGCATATGCTCTTCCAATACGAAGTTTAGCTTTTTTGGAGGCTCTTCCATTCCGCAGTACCTGTCGGCTCTGTTAATCATACCATTCGTTTAAATGCGTGTTCAACCTCAGTACCTTCAGCACCCTTGCTCTGGTAAGAATGAACCTGGCGAGTGTAATCTCTGGTAAGGTCCCTTGGTAGGAGTTCAAAGTAATATTTGAGAGATGCAGATCCAGGCATTCGATGTGATTGTCGTTATAAACATTATACACCTCCGGGCCTATTATTATCTGCAAAAGAAGAGAATGTGTTAGTGCCTACATGCAGTTTTGAACACTGCTACACGCCCATTTGGTTTGCAGGATTTGTAAAATGCACTAGCGTGCCATGTTCTATCTGACATGATTAACATGGGCATTTGATTACAATCTGGAAAAATGTAGACTTCTTCACAAGAGGTTGGATTGGATGAAAAATTCCCTAAGAAAACTAGTACAGATGAATATAAAGGAGAAATGCTTATGGAAGATTCTAACCATCAGAATGAAGCAACCAATATGGGGTGGGGGTGTATGTCCTAAAATCATCCAAAATTCCATCAGAAATCGTAGTACATTGTCATTGTAAACTTGGGAAAAGGTGCAAAAAATTGAACTCCCTTATGGTTAACATTTAACAGGAAAGGAACATCACCTCGATATACAGCTTCTTCACGCACGAAAAGCATCTCAGGCAACTGACAACTTGGTCCAGGTTGGGGCCGACAGATTCTAGTGCCAAGACCTTCACTATGCCCAGAATCTGGGTGAAGCTTTGCTGGATGACAGACGAACATACATCTTCAAAACCAGAAATAATTTTGATATCAAGATGGAGAGGTATAAGGCGACTGTTGTACCTGAAAGTTGTAGTATTTGACAGACAAGTAGCCCTTTTCGGCGCAGAAATGACATTGATTCTTGTTGGACCTTGTTGATCAACTACAAGTAATTTCTCAAGTGAAGGTGTGTCCTCAATGACCATATTGTGGTCCACCTTTTGTGATCTCTTGTTGCAGCACCAAAAACACACATAAGTAGTCCAGAGAGTCCTAGAGGTGATGTGCAAGGTACTCGACCAATTCATCACTTGAAGACAAAGAAAATCGAGTGCAGTACAGCCGCGGAGCAGGCGCTCCATGTCATCCTTTCGGATGCAGACAGCGACGAGCTCGAGGTGTTTCAGTCGTGGTAGAAAAAGAGCGGGCACGACATTAAGGGGGGTGGCAATTCATGAACTTGGCGTGGAGCAGCGTGGGCGTGAAGCGGAGCGCGGACGTTGGCAGCAAGCGCATATCCCCATCATTAAAACTGAGCTTCTCGAGCTGATCTATGGCGGGGGATCGGAACCACTCATCAAACTTGGCTCGGTCCTTGCCATTGGAATGGAACTTGGCCGTGATAAGGCCTTTGATTGGGCCATGGTGACTGCCGAGGATCTGGGTGAGGAACCATAGGGGGCGCCACTGCCGGGAAAGGGCGGTTGTCCTCGCTTGATATTTGATTGGGAGGAGGGACATGATGACTATCAACATATCATCGGGGAGGTTGTTGATGAAGTCTAGGCCTACTGGAGTCGCTTGCGGTTCTTTCTTGTCCCGCCTCCGCTTGTTGGCAGCCTCGTTCTCCACCTCGTCAGCGGCGACGGAAACCTCTATCTCCATATTCATGCCGTGCTCCGGTGCTTCAGCAATCCCGGCGTCACCACTCCCTCCGATGGGGCGCTTTGGCGGCATCCTCATACACTGACGGCTTTGAGGACTCAAAGCAGCGTCGAGGATGCGGCCGGAGAGAGAGGATTGTGTGTGTGGCGAGGATGGGGTTGCAGCCGCTCGGCGGTGGCATTAATACAGACCAGTGGGAGTGAGGCGGGTGGCGGTCCAAGGTTGTCTCGCTTGGCTTAATTACTGAATTTTAGTTGCAAAAAATAGATAGTGCTATTGATTTTTAGCTGCATATTTTAACAAATCGCAGTGTCCTTGGCTTAGGCTGAAGTCTGCATTTAATTTGCATACCGTAATCTGAGCCGTTTGCGTTGAAGAGATGAACAGATCCGGCATTGAACAGCTTGCATGCTTCCCGGTGAGCCTGCGCACCGGACTGCACTTGTAGGCCTCCCATTCAGTCAAGTAGCTGTCCTCCCGACACCTCCTATAGCCATTAAAACCAAGACACATGGGGTCACGTGAATGGTTAGCAGAATGCACATGGTTTGAATTATACAAACATTTGAGATATTAAAGTGGCAGCTATTTTTTCAAAATGCCTTTCTTGGCTGTTACGAGTGCACCTTGTCTAAAAATGGACACGAAAAATACCACAGCATGTCGGGTGCCATTCCATGATAGCATGCCAAGTTTCATGAATTTCATACGAGTTTTGGATTTACTAGAATTTAGAAGCCAGGTATCTGAATGTTTTGGCGCCAATCAACAATTCCCTGGTGTTTGAAATTAATTCCCATTTCTTGCATGGGACCTATGCATGCACCCAAGGACACATACTAGATTTTTCAACCAATTTATATGCACTCGAGCATGTGCACGTATTTCAAATTTGAATTATGCACATAAAATGCCTAGAAAACCCAGTTAATGTATAAAAATGTCCAAACGAACCCCGAAAAGTTCCGAAACTTAACACAACACTCATGTTGTTCTATGTTGGCACTAGAAATTTTTGGAAAGCAATAAGCGAGAACAGATATTGTTTCATCCCCAAAGGTGGCACGTTCCGTACCGAAACCATCAGGCTTGTTGTGAGAAGCTCTGGTTTGTGAGAAGCTTATACCCAAACCTGCCCCAAATGGGACAAATTTTTTACCTTGACATGTCGGGTGCCATTCGATGATAGCATGCCAAGTTTCATGAATTTCATATGAGTTTTGGATTTACTAGAATTTAAAATCCAGGTATCTCAATGTTTTGCCAGCAATCAACAATGCACTGGTGTTTGAAATTCATTCCCATTTCTTGCATTGGACCTAAGCATGCAACCAAGGACACATATTTGATTTTCAACCAATTTATATGCACTGGAGCATGTGCATGTATTTCAAGTTTGAATTATGCACATAAAATTCCTAGAAACCATAGTTAGTGTATAAAAATGTCCAAACGAACCCCAAAAATTCCAAAACTTAACACAACGCTCCTGTTATTCTATGTTGGCACTTGAAATTTTTTGAAAGCAATAAGAGGCAACGGATATGTTTCGTCCCCAAAGGTGGCACGTTCCGTATCGAAACCATTAGGCTTTTTGTGAGAAGCTCTGGTTTGTGAGAAGCTTATACCCAAACCTGCCCCAAATGGGACAAATTTTTTACCATGGCATGTCGAGTGCCATTCCATGATAGCATGCCAAGTTTCATGAATTTTAGACGAGTTTTGGATTTACTAGAATTTAAAAGCCAGGTTTCTCAACGTTTTGCCGAAAATCAACAGTGCCCTGGTGTTTGAAATTCATTCCCATTTGTTTCATGGGACCAAAGCATGCACCCAAGGACACAAATTTGATTTTTCAACTAATTTATATGCACTCGAGCATGTGCATGTACTTCAAATTTGAATTATGCACATAAAATGCCTAGAAAAGCCAGTTAATCTATAAAAATGTCCAAAGGAACCACGAAAAATTCCAAAACTTAACACAACACTCCTGTTGTCTTATGTTGGCACTAGAATTTTTTGAAAGCAATAAGAGGCAACGGATATCGTTTTGTCCCCAAAGGTGGCATGTTCCATACCGAAACCATCAGGCTTGTTGTGAGAAGCTCTGGTTTGTGGGAAGCTTATACCCAAACCTGCCCCAAATGGGACAATTTTTTTACCACAGCATGTCGGGTGCCATTCCATGATATCATGCCAAGTTTCATGAATTTCAGACGAGTTGTGGATTTACAAGAATTTAAAAACCAGGTATCTCAATGTTTTGACAGCAATCAACAGTGCCCTGGTGTTTGAAATTCATTCCCATCTCTTGCATGGGACCTAAGCATGCACCCAAGGACACAGATTTGATTTTTCAACCAATTTATATGCACTGGAGCATGTGCATGTATTTCAAATTTGAATTATGCAACATAAAATTCCTAGAAAACCCAGTTAATGTATAAAAATGCCCATACGAACCCCAAAAAATTCCAAAACTTGACACAACAGTCCTGTTGTTCTATGTTGGCACTAGAAATTTTTTTGAAATCAATAAGAGGCAATGGATATCGTTTTGTCCCCAAAGGTGGCACATTCCGTACCGTAACCATCAGGGTTGTTGTGAGAAGCTCTAGTTTGTGAGAAGCTTATACCCAAACCTGCCCCAAATGGGACAAAAATTTTACCACGACATGTTGATGCCGCTCCATGATACCATGCCAAATTTCATGAATTTCAGACGAGTTCTGGATTTACTAGTATTTAAAAACCATGTATCTCAACGTTTGGTCGGCAATCAACAATACCCTGGTGTTTGAAATTCATTCCCATTTCTTGCATGGGACCTAAGCACGCACCCAAGGACATAGATTTGACTTTTCAACCAATTTGTATGCACTGGAGCATGTGCATGTATTTCAAATTTGAATTATGCACATAAAATGCCTAGAAAACCCAGTTAATGTATAAAAATGTCCAAACGAACCACGAAAAATTCCAAAACTTAACACAACACTCCTGTTGTCTTATGTTGGCACTAGAATTTTTTGAAAGCAATAAGAGGCAACGGATATCGTTTTGTCCCCAAAGGTGGCATGTTCCATACCGAAACCATCAGGCTTGTTGTGAGAAGCTCTGGTTTGTGGGAAGCTTATACCCAAACCTGCCCCAAATGGGACAATTTTTTTACCACAGCATGTCGGGTGCCATTCCATGATATCATGCCAAGTTTCATGAATTTCAGACGAGTTGTGGATTTACAAGAATTTAAAAACCAGGTATCTCAATGTTTTGACAGCAATCAACAGTGCCCTGGTGTTTGAAATTCATTCCCATCTCTTGCATGGGACCTAAGCATGCACCCAAGGACACAGATTTGATTTTTCAACCAATTTATATGCACTGGAGCATGTGCATGTATTTCAAATTTGAATTATGCAACATAAAATTCCTAGAAAACCCAGTTAATGTATAAAAATGCCCATACGAACCCCAAAAAATTCCAAAACTTGACACAACAGTCCTGTTGTTCTATGTTGGCACTAGAAATTTTTTTGAAATCAATAAGAGGCAATGGATATCGTTTTGTCCCCAAAGGTGGCACATTCCGTACCGTAACCATCAGGGTTGTTGTGAGAAGCTCTAGTTTGTGAGAAGCTTATACCCAAACCTGCGCCAAATGGGACAAAAATTTTACCACGACATGTTGATGCCGCTCCATGATACCATGCCAAATTTCATGAATTTCAGACGAGTTCTGGATTTACTAGTATTTAAAAACCATGTATCTCAACGTTTGGTCGGCAATCAACAATACCCTGGTGTTTGAAATTCATTCCCATTTCTTGCATGGGACCTAAGCACGCACCCAAGGACATAGATTTGACTTTTCAACCAATTTGTATGCACTGGAGCATGTGCATGTATTTCAAATTTGAATTATGCACATAAAATGCCTAGAAAACCCAGTTAATGTATAAAAATGTCCAAACGAACCACGAAAAATTCCAAAACTTAACACAACACTCATGTTGTTCTATGTTGACACTAGAAAGTTTTTGATAGCAATAAGAGGCAACAAATATCGTTTCGTCCGCAAGGGTGGCACGTTCCATACCGAATCCATCATGCTTGTTGTGAGAAGCTCTAGTTTGTGAGAAGCTTATACCCAAACCTGCCCCAAATGGGACAAATTTTTTACCACAGCATCTTGATGCCGCTCCATGATACCGTGCCAAGTTTCATGAATTTCAGACGAGTTATGGATTTACTAGAATTTAAAAAAACAGGTATATTAACGTTTTGCCGACAATCAACAATGCCCTGGTGTTTGAAATACATTCCCATTTCTTGCATGGGTCCTAAGCATGCACCCAAGGACACATATTTGACTCTTCAACCAATTTATATGCACCAGAGCATGTGCATGTAGTTTGATTTTGAATTGTGCACCTGAAATGGCTAGAAAACCAGTTTAATGTATAAAATGTCCAAATGAACCCTCAATAATTCCAATTCTTTTACGACACACATATAGTTGCATGTTCACTGCAGATAAAAGGTCTAGCAATTCAAACACCGTCCATTGCCATTGTGACCCCATTATGTAATTCAAATCAAGACGAAAAATCAAGTAGATCCCACATAGTTTATTATCACTAACCGTGTGAGATGTAGTACAAAATATCTTGGAGCACCGTCGGTGTATAGTACGCCCATGGCTTACGCGAGAAGGTGCGTCGGCTATAGTCCACAGCCGGCATGTCAAGCACACTTGCTCACTCCCCAAATACTCCTGCCTCTGCATCCCTCGCAATCTCGAAAATATTACTGCCTCGTAATCTAAAAAATGTCTACCGTCTAGAAGGTTTTAATGTTTGATAGCACACAATTAGTATGTGTAGACCGTGTGTGATGTCTGTTACTCTCGCTCTGCTTCAGTCCCTTGATTCAAATTTTTAGTAGCCCCGACATTTTACTCCCGCCTGTGCATCCCTCGCAATCTCAAAAATATCTGCTCGCCCTTGATCCAAATTTTCAGTAGCCCCGCCTTGTTACTCCCGCCTAGTAAAATTTTCAGTTGCTGCAATATTTCATCAAACACCACCTTGCCCCCCGCCCCCCTCCACACACACCACACACTCCCCAAAAGCTCCGCTCACACAAACACACAGAACCCTCGAAACCATTGGTAGGTTGCCGCCATCGCCGGCGCCTCCATCCTCAACCTCTGCCTGTGTGCCAGGAAGCTCGAGGAGCCAATGGCCAAAAATAGCTTTATCAAGGCCTTTTTACCCGACGCCGCCGAGGTGCCCGCTGATGTGTCCCCGACGTCCTCTGCTGGCTCGATCCATCGCCGCCGGTCCCCCGATCCGCCTGCTGTCGCACCCCTACGCAGGTTCGAGGACTTCCTCATCCTCCCTCAGACCTGGCAATAGATGAGGTCCTACCTCGGGGTTCGGCAGCAGTGGTGGGGGACTTGGGTCGCCGCGATTATAAATCGGGAGACCCACACCCACCGGTGGCTCGGTACCTTCCACACGGCCGAGCTCGCGACCATGGAGTTTGACCGCTGGCAGGTCTGCTACCACGGCGCGGCGGCTAGGCCCAATTTCCCCTTCGGCACATGTCTGATCGACCTTGTTCCTCCGGAGCCAGGGTAGTGAGGTCGGCTATGGCGTGGGAGCGCCTTGAGGCCGAGGCCGCCGACGAGGCCTACATGCAAGAGCTCCGCCGGCAGCACCCAGAGCTCATGGAGATGGAGCGGGCGATCTTTTCCGGTGCAGAGGGCGGCGAGGTTATCGCGCTCTCCTTCGATGATGAGGTCGAAGGCAGCAAGGATGGCGACACGGAGGGCGGCGAGGCTATCGCGCTCTCCTCCGATGACGAGGTCAAAGGCGGCGGCAACGGCGGCACGGAGGGCATCGAGGTGGGCCCCGAGGATGAGGAGATCGACATCGACGAGTGGAGAGAGCCTTCCCCAACGACCCCGATGACGGTACCGGCCCGGACCCTGCTCGTGGCACACCATACATGACGAGGAAGGATTGGGTCGACCTCTACTTTGACTGAAAGTAGTTTTGCTTAGTTTAAATTTATGTTTTATGTTCGTTTATGCAAAACTATCTATGTTTATGTTTGAATGCATGCTACTTTCGGTTGAACCTGCGTTGAACTTGATCAAATTGAAGTTTACAACCTTAAGTTTAGGGGATCGACTAGAAAAGACCAAAAATTGCTGGAGTATATATATATATATCCACTAAGGGTTTTAGTCCTGTAACTTTTTAAGGATCGGCTAGAGATGGCCTTATGACTTGTTTATTTCAGTTCTTCACAATGTGATGCTCTATATGTGCAACTATTTTCCATGCAGTTCAATTTCATCAATAACAGTTTCAACAATACCACTATGAATTACGATAAATAATATACTTTGATAAAGTGAACTGGTGCAAGCATCTCGGAGTTGGAATATATACTTTGATAAAGTTATCAAAGCATATGGTTTTATACAGACTTGCGATGAAGCCTGTATTTACAAGAAAGTGAGTGGGAGCACTACAACATTTCTGATAAGTATATGTGAATGACATATTGTTGATTGGAAATAATGTAGAATTTTCTAGAAATCATAAAGGAGTGTTTGAAAGGAGTTTTTTCAAAGAAAGACCTCGGTGAAACTACTTACATATTGAGCATCAAGATCTATAGAGATAGATCAAGACAATTGATAAGTTTTTTCAATAAGTACATACCTTGACACAATATTGAAATAGTTCAAAATGCAACAGTCAAAAAAAGGAGTTCTTGCCCGTGTTGCAAGGTGTGAAGTTGAGTAAAGACTCAAAACCCGACCACGGCAGAAAATAGAAAATAATGGAAAGTCATTCCCTATGCCTCAGTCATAGGTTCTATAAAGTATGCTATGTTGTGTACCAGTCCTATTGTATAACTTAGCATGATTCTGGCAAGGGAGTACAATAGTGATCTAGGAGTAGATCACTAGACAGCGGTCAAAATTATCCTTAGAGGACTAAGGAAATATTTCTCGGTTATGGAGGTGATAAAAGAGTTCATCATTAAGAGTTACGTCGATGCAAGCTTTTTACATCAATCTAGATGACTCTAAGTCTCGATCTAGATAAATGTTGAAAGTGGGAGCAATTAGCTAGAGGAGCTCCATGCAGAGTATTGTAGACATAAAAATTTGCGAAATACATACGGATCTGAATGTTGTAGACCCGTAGACTAAACTTCTCTCATAACCAAAGCATGATCACTCTTTGTGTTTTAATCACATAGGGATGTGAACTAGATTATTGACTCTAGTAAACCCTTTGGGTGTTAGTCACATGGAGATGTGAACTAATCACATAAAGCTGTGAACTATTGGTGTTAAATCACATGATGATGTGAACTAGATTATTAACTCTAGTACAAGTGGGAGACTAAAGGAAATATGCCCTAGAGGCAGTAATAAAGTTATTATTTATTTCCTTATTTCATGATAAATGTTTATTATTCATGCTAGCATTGTATTAACCGGAAACATAATACATGTGTGAATACATAGACAAACAGAGTGTCACTAGTATGCCTCTACTTGACTAGCTCGTTAATCAAAGATGGTTATGTTTCCTAACCATAGACATGAGTTGTCATTTGTTAAACGGGATCACATCATTAGGAGAATGATGTGATTGACTTGACCCATTTCATTAGCTTAGCACTTGATCGTTTTAGTTTACTTCTATTGCTTTCTTCATGACTTATACATGTTCCTATGACAATGAGATTATGCAACTCCCAAGTACCGGAGGAACACTTTGTGGGCTACCAAAAGTCACAACGTAACTGGATGATTATAAATGTGCTCTACAAGTGTCTCCAATGGTGTTCATGGAGTTGAGATAGATCAAGAATATGATTTGTCACTCCGATTGTCGGAGAGGTATCTCTGGGCCCTCTCGGTATTGGACATCAGTATAAGCCTTGTAAGCAATGTGAATAATGAGTTAGTTGCAGGATGATGTATTACGGAACGAGTAAAGAGACTTGCCGGTAACGAGATTGAACTAGGTATTGAGATACCGACAATCGAATCTCGGGCAAGTAACATACCTATGACAAAGGGAACAACGTATGTTGTTATGCGGTTTGACATATAAAGATCTTCGTAGAATATGTAGGAACCAGTATGAGCATCCAGGTTCTGCTATTGGTTATTGACTGGAGATATGTCTCGGTCATGTCTACATAGTTCTGGAACCCGTAGGGCCTGCACGCTTAAATTTCTGTGATGATCAGTATTATGAGTTTAGATGTTTTGCTGTACCGAAGGTAGTTCGGAGTCCCGGATATGATCACGTACATGACGAGGAGTCTCGAAATGGTCGATACATAAAGATTGATATATTGGAAGCCCACATTTGTACATCAGAAGAGTTCCGGGTGAAATCTGGATTTTACCGGAGTGCCGGAGGGGTTACCAGAACCCCCCGGGGGTTAATGGGCCTTGTTGGGCCCTAGTGGAGAGAGAGAGGGGCCGGCGAGGGCAGGCTGCGCACCCCCTCCTCCTATGGTCCGAATTGAACTAGGAGGGGGGCGCCCCCCTGTCCTTCTCCTTCTCCCCCTTCCTTTCCCCATCCTAGTAGGAGGAAAGAGGGGAGTCCTACTCCTACTAGGAGGAGGACTCCTCCTTCTGGCGTGCCCTACAGGGCCGGCCGGCCTCCCCCCTTGCTCCTTTATATACGGGGGCAGGGGGCACCCTAGAACACACATTTGACCATTGATCTCTCCCAGCCGTGTGCGGTGCCCCCTCCACCATAAGCCACCTCGGTCATACTGTAGCGGTGCTTAGGCGAAGCCCTGCGATGGTAGCTTCATCAACATCGTCACCACGCCATCGTGCTGACGAAACTCTCCCTCGATCTCTACTGGATCATGAGTTTGCGGGACGTCACTGAGCTGAATGTGTGCTGAACGCGGAGGTGCCATACGTTCGGTACTGAGGATCAGTCGATCGTGAAGACGTACGACTACATCAACCGCGTTGTCATAACGCTTCCGCTTAATGGTCTACGATGGTACGTGGACGACACTCTTCCCTCTCGTTGCTATGCATCACCATGATCTTGCGTGTGCGTAGGAATTTTTTGAAATTACTACGTTCCCCAACATTTGTATGTACTCATGTAGGACAATATTGAGAACAATGTTGTTTTCCATCGTGGTTAGTTTCATCTCATTGCTTATGTGTACTCACTGTTCAGGATATCGGTCGCTAGTACCATATAGCCTGGGGCTGATAAGGGATTAATCATCTAATCAGTCATTTCACTGAATATATCTGTAACCCATTTATCAGTAGGTTAAATAGGGCCATATTTAATATATCTGAGGCTACATAGCAACATGCATTGTATTGAATGACTAAATATGCAATCCCAGGCTACATAGCAACAAGGAAGAGGGATACCTTAATGTTCTGATGATGTCTAGATATACATGTAATAAAACTTATATAATGGGATGGAGGGAGTGTTGTACTACATCATTTTTCAATTTTTGTTTAGCTTCTAATATTAACTTGGTGCTTTTAGGTACATATATCATTGCCAAAGATCCACACTTCGACCCTTTCTGCATATGGGGCAATGAGATATTCATGAACCAGCATCAAGTGAGGAAACTGATAAAGATTGCTGTTAAAATGGGTCAAAAGATGTCAATCAAACTATTTGTTTACACTTTATACAAGACATCAGTGAACTGCAGGATGGTAAATAAGCACCCTGTAGCCTTCTTTTTACTGCCCGTAATGAGTTGTGTTAGATGACATTGTCTGAATCTTTTTTCTTTTGCAGTGGATCCTGAAGCAGTTTACTCAAGATTACCTCTCAAACTACATGGTTGGCGGTCGGCCATCACAAGGGGTTGGACTAGAGTCATGCATGCCTTCTGCCTCCAGGAGAGCACAATAGGGCCATTCCGCTTCACCTTGTTCAGCGACCGGAATGTCTGTCTGTAACAGTACAAGTATAGAACCCTGGTTCATCATTCTTTATTTGGTGCTTATGTAATTCTTAAACATGTGTACCTATGAATTGAATAATGCATTGGTTGTTTGAACCTGATGGATATGAGTAAAGCTATAGCCTACTTTTGAGTTTAAATTAGGTACAATTTTAAATAGCAGCAATTAAATTAGGGCAAAATTAAGGTGTGCAGGTCATTACGACGCACACAGTTGGTAAAACACAAACGTTTGCGATATGCACCATAATCGGAGATGGTTCACAGAAGGGAAACGTCTGCAAGAATCCACACAGTTGACGCTTGCAAAGCGTGTGTGATGTCAGACACTATCACATACGGTGCGGGAAAACTAAATGTGTGTGGTTGTCTAACTATCGTACACGGTTTATAATCATGAACTGTTTGTGATATGCCAGGCATCGTAAAACTTCCATGCCTGGAATCTGCCTGGAAAGCTCCCGTGCCTGGAATCTGCCTGGTTTTAGGTAAAACCACAATACTCCGACTACGATGGGAATGCGAGCACAAACGAGTAGCAAGGATGTAGCGTTTGGGATATTCGAGATATCGGAAACGGTTATATAAGGACAACTTTATGCATCAAGGCTTCCTATCCCCGACGGTTTCTGGGTCGTGTGGGAAGGGCCCCCTATCGCCGTCACTCACTAGGCGATGGTTCCAAATGCCATCGCGGAAAGGGGTTAAAAACCGATTGTATAGCACCGACGCGTACTAGTGATTCGAGACTGATGTAGGGGTGGTATTTGGCGATCACGGGGGACACTGTTGGCTTAATGGCCATGCGGGTGCCCATGATGAAACCACCCAACTGGAGGACATGTCCTAAAGTTAGGCTCCTTCCAGAAGTGATATCGTCATTGATGACGTGGCGAGCCATAGATCGCTTTTCGTGACTACACAATGGAGCTCTTAGTGAAACAACCATTGTCGGTGTCAAAACCGGCAGATCTCGGGTAAGGGGGCCCAATCTGTGAGTCTAGGATCAATGGTAACAAGGGAAAATGGGAACACAGTGTTTACCCAGGTTCGGACCCTCTCAAAGTAGGTAAAACCCTACGTCCTGCTTGATTGTATTTGATGAGTATAGGGGTGACAAGAGTTGATGTACCTCGAGATCGTAATGGCTAAACCCTAGCAGTCTAGCCTATGATTATTCTAATGCCCTCTGCGGACTAACCCCTCCAGTTAATATACACACCGGAGGGCCTAGGGTTATATAAAGTCGTTTCAGAGGAAAGGAGTAGTACATCCGGACACCAAACTTGTCGTTGCACGCACATAGTAGTCCTACGCGGACATGCGAGGTGGTCTTCTGCTTTGTCTTCACAACCTATCAGCCCGACCCATATCGTATAGGCCGCACACCTGAGGACCCCTAAATCCAGGACTCCCTCACCGTGCAACAGGAAGACATGGAACAAAGGGTAAGTCCTGAGCAGATTAAGGTGAATGGCATGCCCATGGCAAGGGGGCGCGGTCACCATGCGTGTGCGGCAGATCACTGGGTAGGCGAGGTCACCTCCTCATGGCCAGCCATCTCGGTGTTGTCCTAATCGTAGGTGTCGCAGAGAGTGGTGATCTTGGCGAGCGTATCTTCATCGTGAACGGGTGCCTCCAAAGTGCTGGTGAGCCCTAATACGTCGAGGGCGGAGACAAGAGCATCGAAAGCGAGGGTTCGGTCAAAGCTACATGCCTTGATGGCCTTGTGGGTAATGGAGATGTAATTTGGCCCTTCAAGCATGGCCAAGTGACCATTGTGGCGTAGACATTGCTTGGAATAGTTGATGTGCTTGTTGAGGCCCAAATGCTTGCGGATGGCCGCTTTGTGCAGCAAGATGGAGGATGATAGGAACACCAAGGCTGATTGAAGTATTGAAATGTGAGTGATTGCAAAGGGATCAGAAACAATGGGTACGTGGGAGAGAGATTACCGCACGAGCTCAAATAAGTGGTGACCTCTTCCTCCATGGAGAGCACGGAGAAGGAGTTTGAGACCAATAAGTCTCCAACTACCTATAATTTTTGAAGTATTCATGCTATATTTACATCATTTATTTAATGGTTTTGGTGCATTTTTATGTTATTTTTCTGGACTAACCTATTAATCTAGTGCCCAATGTCAGTTTTTTTCTGTAAGTTTTTTGTTTTATAGGAAATCAATATCTAGCAAGATGAGAATGCCCTCGTGATTTAATATGTTTTGTATGGAATCTATGTGATTTTTTGGGCGAAGGACTCAACACAAAGCGATGCCCGAGGGCCCCACAAGGGCAGGTGGCGTGATGAATGCACAAGTGCTCCCTGGGTGATTTTGGTAATTAATGTCAACATATCTCTTGTTGGACTAATGTTTTCATCTAGTATATTTCAGAAAGTTCAACAATGGCGTGGCATGGACAAGAGGATGTGGAACCCCTTCAAGATGCTAAGGACAAACATTGGTAAAATCTCAAGACTCTTCATTTCTATTTTAGTGATCCAAGATCACATTGAGTCCATCGGAAAAGCTAATACTATTAAAAGGGGATGAGGTGTTGCTTAATGGTCTACTTGCTCAAAGTGCTTAGTGATATGCTCCAAAACCCTCAACCACTTTCTCAATTCCAAATATTGTCCAAAATCCAAAGTCAAACTCGACCCTACCGATTTGATCCATCGGGCGCCACCGAGTTCACTTGACATAGCCACTGCTAGAAACCCTAATCAATTTGATCTCGCCGATAGGATGTCGGTCTCACCGAGATGGCCTTGCAAACTCTCTGTTTCCTGTTGTAATTATTTCGGTCTCAACGAAATAAGCAATCAGGCCCACCGAGCTTGCCTGACCAACTCTCTGTTTGCTCATTGCTGAAGTCAGCCCCACCGAGTTTATGCAATCGGTCACACCGAGATGAGGTTTTGCCCTAACCCTAGCGCATCAGTCAAACTGAGAATCCTAATGTTCGCATTTTGAAATTAATTAGTCTCACCGAGTTCACCTATTCGGTCTGACCGAGTTGGGTCAGATGTGTGTAACGGTTAGATTTTGTGTGGGGGCTATATATACCCCTCCACCCCCTTCTTTATTCAAGAGAGAGCCATCAGAACGTGCCTACACTTCCACTACTCATTGTCTGAGAGAGAACTACCTACTCATGTCACTAGAAAAAATATACTTCCGTGATGATATGTGTTTGTCACAGTAGGTCACGTTTTCTTTCATGCATGTACATCCATGACAAATTTATGACAGAATCAAGATACTCATACCTGTGCTGTCGTAGAAGTGTTCCATGACATTACCAAAATTATCACCACGGAAGTGTCCACTTCCATGACGATAAATCGCGCGTCATGGTAGTGCTTTCATCAAGGGTGACCGACATGTGGTATCCACCGTAACGGGATGCTGTTAAGCTATCAGGTCTGGTTTTGGATCCGATAACCCGTTAACAACCCGGACCAATGGGAATTTTCCACGTGTAAAATTCTCATTGGCTGGAGGAAACACATGTCGGCTAAACGTTCGGACAGATGTCATCGACTCATTGGAGAGGAGGCGCCTATGATACGTCGACATGTGGCACGACCCAATAGAGGCCCATTCCGGTGAAAAGGCTCACCACAATAAATATGTAAACTAGTGACCTTCTGTCAGTGAACCTAGAAGAATTGGTCATAGATCTATGACCATTTGAGACCAATTGGTCAAAAGCTGTTCGGGGGGCTCCAAACCCTAAAATATATTGACCATTTTGATCAGAAAGGTCATAATTTCCTTACACGAATTGGTCATAAAGCGGACAGCACTGGTCCGCTACCTTATTTTTAGCTCATCATGACCAATATAGATGGTCATAACCTTGTAAATTGTGGTGGATTGGTATGACTAGGCGCCACCTCATCAGTTTTTCCTATGTGTCATGTCCATGTGTCAATTTTTGCCCTAGGTTGTGAAGTAACCTATATTTCTGTCATTCCCAAAATTCCCAAAAAAATCTCATAAATTATTTGGGTCATATCTTCGTCAAATATGTAAAAATCCTTCCTTGCATAGTTCAAAACTAATTCAACAATATTCATTTTCCTATTCTGTTCACAACAACACTTTATGAAGAAGTGCTATTTCTATATTCTTGATTGCCCTCGAAATTTGGGCACTCTTTCCTATCCAAATCATTGCCTCATGACAAAATTCAGCTCCATTTGCCTAGCAAATCTTCCTCGGGAAATTTCCAAAGTTTTTGTCCACCTAGAAGCATTGTGAAGGAAGTACCTTTTTTATATATCTAAATGACATGAAATTTATACAATTCCTTCATATGCCAAAGTTATCACCCTCCTCCAAATTGTAGCTCAGCAAATCATCTATGTGAGCCCAGGTTCAATTTATATTTTATGGCCAGATTGGCACGTTGCAAAGCAAGTGTTATCTAGACCCCTCCTATTACCCTCAAACTTTTTGGGCACTCTTCCATACCCAAATCATTGCCACATGATAATATTCAGCTCCATTTTCCTGGTAAATCTTTCTCAGGAAAATTCCAAAGTTTGTACCTCGAGAGAAGCTTTGTGAAGTAAGTACTAGCTAGGCCTACCCAAATGATCTGAAAATTTACCAGCGCATGACCATACCTATATAACTTACCTACACGAAATTTGAGCTCATTTCATTCATCCAATTTCTCTCGCTAATTTTCCCAATTTTCAGTCCAAAGATGAGCATTGTGAAGGAAGTACCACTTTGACATGTCCACATGGTATCAATTTTGTACAGTGCTTTCCTATGCCCAAATAACCATCCTCCACCAAATTTCAGCTCAATCCATTCATTATTTTGAGCCCAGCTTCAACATTCATATTTTTGTCCAGTGTGGTACTTTGCAAAGCAAGTACCACCTAGGATCCTCCTTTTGAGCTGAAAATTTGTGAAGACATTCTTCTTAGTAGATGATCATCCTCAGCCAAAACTTATGCCCATTGTCCATGTGCATTTCCCGTATCGCTAATCAAACACTTAGCTGCTAATTCATCTTTGAGCATAGGTCGGTCTCATCGTGAGATTCTTCTATTGTAATTTTCTTCCCAGCACCTACCTGGGGAGTGCCCAACCCACTAAACATGCCTAGGCCTCCCAGAACGCATGTCAATGCCAAGGTCACGTGGTGACTACGCGACGGGCATGCGAGTTTACGCTCTTTGGAGTTGGGGCCTTGGGCCACCATCCAAACCTCGATGTATTGCCACCAAACCATGTATTTATTCTTAAATAGATACTTATGTAACTAGAAATGATTTTTGGAAAAAATAAAGAGCAAACAATAAGGTAGTTGTAGTTCAAATTTGACCCGCTTCCAACTGAATCGACGAAAATTTGTCTTTTTCACCAAAAGTGGATCAAAACTTTTGAAACCCAACCATTTTGTCAATTGTGCATTAAATATGGCCTAGTATTTTATAAAATTGATTTGGTCCAATTTTGCAACAAATATATGGTAGGTCCTTCACAAAAAAACTCATTTTGGGCACTCAAAAATGGAAAATGAATTTTCCATGAAAACAAAATGAAAAATCCCTTAGGCAACATTGTTTGGAATTCCAAGATGCACCCTTGTGCACAATATGAGATCATTTGAACAAACTATGCCATGAATGTGGCCATAAGATTGATCATTTGCCTTGAAAGCGATGAATGTTCACGCATGATAGCTCATTTCTGAGAACACTTCTATAAAATAATTGCTGTATTACACGTTTATTATTTTTCCTGGCAACTTCGTCATATATAATGACACAATGCGAAGGTTTTCCAATTTTTTTTTGAATTTTTTATGCCTGTTTCAAAACACGGTCAAAACGGTAGGCATGACCGTTCCTAGCTAGTTGTTGAATCTTGGAATTTTTTTGGTGTTTCTTTGATTAAATAGATACTTATGTACCTAGAAATGATTTTTGTAAAATATATAGAGCAAACTATGAGGCAACTGCAGTTCAAATTTGAACCACTTCCAATTGAATCGGCGGAAATTTCTCTTTTTCACCAGAGGTGGAACGAAACTTTTGACACCCAACCTTTTGGTCAATTGTGATTTAAATACGGCCTAGTATTTTATAAAATTGATTTGGTCCAATTTTGCAACAAATATACGGTAGGTCCTTCACAAGAAAAACTCATTTCAGGCACTCGAAAAATGGAAAATGAATTTTCCATGCAATGAAAATGAAAAATCCCTTGGGCAACATTGTTTGGAATTCCAAGATGCACCCTTGTGCACAATATGAGATCATTTGAACAAACTATTCCATGAATGTGGCCATAAGATTGGTCATTTGGCTTGAAAGCCATGAATCTTCATACATGATAGCTAATTTCTGAGAACACTTTTTTAAAATAATTACCGTATTACAAGTTTATTATTTTTGCTGGTAACTTGGTCACATGTAATGACACAATGTGAAGGTTTTCCAATTTTTTGATTATTTTGAATTTCATATGCCCGTTTGAAAAAGCGGTCAAAATGGCGGGCTTGACCGTTCCTAGCTAGTGGTTGAATCTTGGAAAACTTTTGATGTTTCTCGTCTTAAATAGATACTTATGTACCTAGAAATGATTTTTGGAAAAAATAAAGAGCAAACTATGAGGCAGTTGCAGTTCAAATTTGACCTGCTTACTACTGAATCGGCGGAAATTTGTCTTTTTCACCACAGGTGGATCAAAACTTTTGAAACCCAACCATTTTGTCAATTTTGCATTAAATATGGCCTAGTATTTTATAAAATTGATTTGGCCCAATTTTGCAACAAATATATGGTCGGTCCTTCACAAAAAAAAACTCAATTCAGGCACTCGAAAAATGGAAAATGAATTCTCCGTGCAAATAAAATGAAAACTCCCTTAGGCAACATTGTTTGGAATTCCAAAATGCACCCTTGTGCACAAAATGAAATCATTTGAACAAACTTTGCCATGAATGTGGCCATAAGATTGATCATTTGGCTTGAAAGCCATGAATCTTCACGCACGATAGCTCATTTCTATGAGCACTTTTTTAAAATAATTTTTGTATTACAAGTTTATTATTTTTCCTGGAAACTTGTCACATATAATGACACAATGCGAAGGTTATCCAATTTTTTGATTTTTTTTGAATTTTTTATGCCCGTTTCAAAAAGCGGTCAAAACGGCGGGCATGACCGTTCCTAGCTAGTTGTTGAATCTTGGAATTTTTTTGATGTTTCTCTGATTAAATAGATACTTATGTACCTAGAAGTGATTTTTGAAAGAAATAAAGAGAAAACTACGAGGTAGCTATATTTCAAATTTTACCCACTTCCAACTGAATCGACTGAAATTTGTCTTTTTCATGAGAGGTGGATTGAAACTTTTCACACCCAACCATTTGGTCAATTGTGAATTAAATATGTCCTAGTATTTTATAAAATTATTTGGTCCAATTTGCAACAAAATATGGTAGGTCCTTCAAAAAAACTCATTCGGGCAATCGAAAAATGATTAAAAATAGTAGAAAGATAAAAATGCATTCAAATTGGCGATCATCCAAAAAATGTGGTTTAACTTGAGAGAAAAATTTAGTTGTGCGATTTTGCAAAATATTTATGATAGCTGCTTCACGAAACACCCATAGTTTTAGTACTTAGAAACTATTTTAAACCATAAATTTTCTAAGCCAATCAAGGCTCATCCCACGGATCACCCCCCTTAGCCGATCTGAACCATTCGTTCTAGCCGATCTGAACCGTCCACCTCTCAGCAGCCTAATCCAAACCCTAGCAGCCCGCGCCCGCCTCTCTCTCTCCCCCTCTCCGCAGCCTCTCTCTTTCCCCTTCTCCCCGATCCAGATCCAACCCAAGTGCCCCGTACTCCGCCGTCGCCCCATCCCCTGCCGCAGCCACGACGTCAGATCCCTCAGCCCGCTCGCGCCACCCACCTTTGGATCCCTCGGCCCGCTCGCGCCCTTGCTCCCTCTCCGCCTGCGGGGCCGCGCCCCTCGCGCTGCTCCCTAACGACGCACCGAGAAGAGGGAGAGGAGATGGACGTGGTGAAGGCGGCGCAGCTGTCGGGTCGGACACTAGAGAAGGTGGTGGTGCACCCGCTAGTGCTGCTCAGCATCATCGACCACTACAACCGCGTCACCTGTGACACCAGGAAGCGCGTCGTCGGCATGCTCCTCGGCACCTCCTCCGGCGGTGTCATCTACGTCACCAACTCCTACGCCGGTAAGCGAACGACCGAACCCCCGCCTCTTCCCTGCTAGGGTTTGCGCTGTCCGGGTCCCCGACCTGTTTCCGGGGGATCGGTGCCTCTGGTGGGGCCTAGGGTTCACAGAACCCGCTCTAGCTGTAGCTGCTGCTAGATCCGCTAGCGTGAAACCCTTGCGTGATTAGATGTGTAGAGCTATTTATTACGGTGGTGGCTTACTGAATTTGTGAATTGCGTCGGGGTGTGATCTTGCAGTGCCATTTGAGGAGGTTGACAAGGACCAAAGGATCTGGTTCCTCGACCATAATTACCATGAGTCTATGTTCTCCATGTTCAAGTGGATCAACGGTATGCTGTTTTAGAATTTTTATTAGATATGCTTGGACTTGCCCTGTGTAGTTGTTTCTGTTGAATACTGATGAGCTGTTTCGGATGCAGCCAAGGAGCATGTCATTGACTGGTACAACACTGCTGCAAAACTGAAGGAGAACGACTTGGATGTTCATGCATTGTTTACCAAGTATGATTCTGCTCTACAACCATTTATCCTGCAGTAATCTAGAAGCTCTTCTCAGTTTGTACACAATTATTCGGTACAATTACTTGCAACTTATACATACAGACCAATGTTGGAATGCAAGCATGAACTCTTCATGCAGGCAGCTATTCACGGAGGCAAGCGTGAACATCGCCGTCACGCCCTCCTTCCCTTGCTTCCGGCATTTCCCCTGGATTCAGGTACGCATCACGCCGGCTCTTCCTTGCCGCCTCCCTGTTCCGGGCTAGCCTCCTCAGCGTATGCATTTCATCAATTACCAGAAAATTGAGTTGCAAGTCCAACACAACCACAGAAAGAAACACTAGCAGCACTACTGCCTAGGCTTGATTTCTGCAGTAAACATGTTATCTGAAATTTTGTAATGATGTTAACTGATGTGAGTTTGTGCACTTGATGTTTTATACTTGGAAGATGAATGAACTTGTTTTGGTTATATCTCTCTGTGTTAATTATGGGTGATTTCCTTCTTGCAAATTATATATATTCTGTTTTGAGCTATCTCTCTTGCAGGTAATAAAAGTATGTGCATTGGTTGATATTTAGTATTCGTATGTCTAGTTCACGATGATGGTCACTTGCGGCAGAGGCACCGATATTTTGGTGTCTAGATATTCGTCGCCGATAACTAAGCACCCAATGCTTGTATATACCCAATTTTTACTGCCTAGTAGTGAGCACACCTAGCCCCAGTCACCTACTTCAATCAAAGAAACTAAGAATGTTCATAGTAATTTGAAAAGTATCTCATGCTTGATGCCCAACACTTGCATACACATCCCTCCTCCTCCTCTTCCTCCTCTCGTCTCCCACAATATGATGTGTGTGTGCATTTATTTTTGCAGGTTCGCGAAGAGGCCAATCTGCTGTTGTGAAAGAAGGGGGCTGGCCATGGAGAAGATCCCGCGGCGAGCTCCTCAGGGTAGGTTATCCCATAGATCTCCTCAATTGGGATGTGAAGATGCAGAACTTCTATTTGTTCGGGAGCTGCTTTATTATATCAAATGCACCAGATACTTACGATTTCTCTTATGATCTTGTGGCTAGGCAAGAGAAAAAATAGAGTTGCATATGATTTCTAGGTACAAGTAGTCTAAAATGTTGGCCTATCTAGTGTACTGTAGGAACCTGTTGCAACCCCCCCTATATGGAGGATTAGTTCAGGTGTTATGCAACCAATAACCCTTCATATATACTGCACGCTATTGTTTACTGAAACCAAATAAATTATCTACATGAAATGGAGCTTAAAATTTGCGACGAAGATCACCATACTAGTATGAGGTGCCTTTTGCATTTCTGTGTTTGTGCTGCTATTACTATGGCATGCATTATCTGTTTTTAAATTTTTTTTGCTGCTTCAGATCACTAAGGATTTTTGGTACCTTTTTATGTCTTATGTACCAGCGCTAAAATCTTACAGCAAAATACATCTTTCTTTTGATTAACAGCATATGAGATTAGCAAGAAATTGTATGGTTTGAATGTTGGCGCTAACCTTGTTCTCAATTATTTTGTAGACTGCTTTCAATGGGGGAAGAAGCTTAGAGAACTTCAATTAAATAGAAGAATTATCCATGATTTCATTGATGTGAAGGTGATTGGGTTGGTGTTCTATACCAGTTCCTTATTTACTTTGATGATTCTTGATACGTGAACTGTTTCACAGGACATAGTTATGCATGTTGCATTCTAAGTCCTTATTTGACTAGATGCTTCAAATGATGAGGCTAGTTGATTATCCATGTTGCACGTGAATGGGTTGAGTAGATAGAATTGGAGTGAGCAGATCATTATAGGACTAAGGAAAAATCAGAAAGTATGTGTAGGAAAATACCATCATTCTTGCTCACTTTGCAAAAATGACGACTACTAGAAATTGTCCCCTTTCACTAATATTTGTTGTTTGCTTATGGTTATACGTCTTTTGCTTGATCTATAATGATTCATGCACACAAGTTGGCTAGAAATAGCCCTGGTTATATATTTATTATTATTATTTTATACATTAATGTATGCTGTTATTATTTGTATGTGTGATGCTTTCAGCTTGTTTTATTGTTTCCTCCTCGATTGATCTACTCATGTAATGTTCTGTTCTTGTAGGAAGGCAAGTTGTCGCACCTGGAGAACTTGCCCATCAGAGGGAGCAATGAAGACATTGTTAGGACAGTACCAGATGTGCTCCTACGTGTTGAATAATGTTATGTAGTAGTGAGATAAGGCAAATTATGTAGACATTGTTAGGGCAGTAACAGATGTGCTCCTACATGTTGAACAATTCCTGTGTAATGAAATTTTGTATTCCCTCTGTACATGTTTCTTTAATGCCAGATTGTGAAAATTACTCAATTGACATGATAGTACCGGGCCTGAATAGGCCATGACCCAGAAATAAACGTGGTACAAGCATGGTCTGCGGTGAAAAGGCCATGGCCCAAACAATATTTTTCTGGAAGGACGGAAACTAATAAGAAATGCATTATAAGAGGCCATGGCCCAGAAATAAAAAGGCTAAAATGTGGGCTTGGCCCATGTAGTCGACCAAATTAATAGGGAAAAATATTCTAAAAAGGCTGAATTGTTGGGCTAGGCCCATGTAGAACACCGAATTGGACCGGGCTGATTCTTATCAACGACCTTTTCATTTGGTCGCAATTTTGCCATGTCGGCTGCCACGTCAGATTCGACATGGCCTGGGTAGACAACCAGTAACCAAAACAGAAGGTTGTTGAACTAGTGACCTTTTGTTTTGGTCGTGGAATTCCATGACCTTCTCACAGAGAAGGTCGTTAATTTCAGTTTACGACCGCCAGCTTTTGACCTTCTGTTTCTGGTCACAAAAAGGTCGCAAATGAAAAACCATGACCTTTCAGTGACCAATAGTGATGGTCGCAAGTTGACATATTTCTTGTAGTGGCTGGCCCGTTTGACTTGGTCAAAAGGTAATGAGCCGGCCCAAGGAAAGCCTGTCAACGACATGTTCGTATATAGCCCATTTACAGCACGCTTACTACCGGACCGTTACGACCTATGGGAATTAAGCCCAGTAGCTTCATCTTGGCCGTCCAACATGATTCCAGCCCGTTGTAACTTCCGGCACATGTATGGCCCATGATGTCTTTCGGCCCATATGAGGCCCTTTGTAACTCTCGGCCCATTAAAGGCCCGAGATGAAACTGGCCCATAAGGAATAGTGTATCGCTTTATACCCATTAACGGCCCATTATACTGTCGGCCATTTCCAGTCCGTGTTAACTTTCGGCCTTCTAAGGGCCCATTTATTCTTTGGCTCATTTCTAGAATTCGTTTAGATATGGTCCATTACTGGCATGTTCCGTTTGCGGGCCAAATACAACCCGTGGTTACATTCGGCCCGTTTGTGGCCTGTTAACCCGTTGGGCTATTTTCATAGCATTATCAAATACGGCCTATTAACGGCCCGTTATGGTCCACGATAGTATGTCCCATGTTTGGAGAAATGATTATACGCCCCATAGAAGGCCCACGGATCCTACGTCCCGTAGAAGACCAATGGATCCTACGGCCCGTAGAAGGCCCGTGGATCATACGACCCGTAGAAAGTCCATGGATCCTACGACCTGTAAAAGGCCCATGGATCTTGTCGGTGTCAAAACCGGCGGATCTTGGGTAGGGGGTCCCGAACTATGCGTCTAAGGTTGATGGTAACAGGAGACAGGGGACACGTTGTTTACCCAGGTTCGGGCCCTCTCTATGGAGGTAATACCCTACGTCCTGCTTGATTGATATTGATCAGTATGAGTATTACAAGAGTTGATCTACCATGAGATCATAATGGCTAAACCCTAGAAGTCTAGCCTGTATGAGAACGGTATCGAGTATATCCTTTCTAGACTACACCCTCCAGTTTATATAAACACCGGGGGGATCTAGGGTTACATAGAGTCGGTTACATAAGATGGAATCTTCATAGTTGTTCGCCAAGCTTGCCTTCCATGCCAAGGAGAGTCTTATCCGGACACGAGTACAGTCTTCGGTCTTCATATCTTCACGTCCCATTTGCCAGCCCATAGATAACAGGCTGGACACCCGAGGACCCCTTAGTCTAGGACTCCCTCAGTAGCCCCTGAACCTGGCTTCAATGACAAGATATCCGACGCGTAGTGCTATCTTCGGCATTGCAAGGCGGATTCCTCCTTCTGAACTCCCGAATAGTCTCCAGAAGAATTGATCGTGTCCGGACTTGTAACACACACCGCACACAACCGCAGAGAGCATATAATAACACATGAGTCCAATCCACTGACAACTTTAGTAATGCGACGTCACGCCTGTCCGGTCATAATTTCGCCCCACGTTTTGAGATGCGGTTGTCATTGGCACATCTTGTCAAAGCAGAGATTGTGTCCCCATATTACGGGATTCTGATCAATACAAGCGTGGGTAACCCAACCGTGCCATTTACACAGCCCTTGGGAGCAGGCGAATTTCAAGGCGGATGGGGGGCGTTCAATATTCACTGCCCTTATAAGGAGATAAGATTCCCACTTCTTCTCCCACGCTTTCTTCCCGCCTCTCCATTCTTGAGCTCCAACGCCCTAGTCCTCATTCGTTCCCATTCAGACAAACACCCAACCATGTCCGGATCCGGAGCTGGCGGCAAGTGGATAGCATCCTCCGTTAAGAGGAAAGATATAGAGGAGCTCCGAGAGGCTAGATACCTGGCCAAGGAGATCGTTTACCGACTTCCAGCCAAGGGACAGATCGTCCCCATCCCCGAGCGTCATGAGAGAGTGTTGTTCCTCACGCATTTTGTCCGCGGGCTAGGATTCCCTCTCCACCCATTTGTCCGTGGACTCATGTTTTATTATGGGCTAGATTTCCATGATCTAGACCCCAACTTTATCCTCAACATCTCGACATTTATAGTCATGTGCGAGGCCTTTCTTTGCATCCCACCTCATTTCGGAATATGGCTGAAGACCTTCAATGTGAAGCCGAAGGTGGTGAGCGGTCAACAGGCAGAGTGCGGAGGAGCTATGTTGGGTAGGATGCCCAACGTCCCCTGGCTCGAAGGTTCTTTCGTGGAAACGACGAAGGGATGGCAATCAGGGTGGTTCTACATCACCGAGCCGCGCGACACCAACGGGACAGCGGCCCCCGATTTCCGATCCGGAGCTCCGATGCGGCTCACCTCCTGGCAAGAGAAGGGCCTAACCTGGGGTTCTTCGGGCGAGCTGACAGGGCTCCAGACGTGTGTCCATAATATGATATCCAACAAGATCAAGCTTGTCAATGTGATCCAGGTCATGCTCATCCGCCGGATACTCCCGTGCCAATGCCGGACTTGCCATTTGTGGAAATTCGATCCGGCCAAGCACCAGACGCTGCTAGAGCTCTTCGGCACAATGCACGAGGATATTTGGAAAGTGCTTTTCAAGGCCGGCGAGACACCACCGCCTACAACCGAGGATCGTGGGCTTAGCTTAAAGCGCCAAGCCAATTCGGTAAGCTCATTCATGCTCTCAAGGCATAATCTTTACTAGCGTATTGTGAGAAAGAAGTCTAAGCTCTCCTATCAATTTTTCCTTAGGCCTGGACCGACATAGCGAGGCAGATTAACTGCCCAGCCCCGCTACCCGAAGACATAGAGACCCCACTCCTGACAAAGATGTTGTTCCCGGCGCCTTATGAGGTGCTAGAGAAGAAGACCAAGAAGGCGACCAAGGGGACCAGGAGTGGCCTTCGTCGAAAGGGTACTACGGACCTGTCGTCCGAAGACGAGACTGATCCTTCGGTCACCGAAGACGATGATGAGGAGGAGGAAGAAGACAACTCCCCCCCTGAGGGTGGATGGAAGAAAAGGGTGGCCTCCACGAACCTGGAAGCGAAGGTACCCAAGAGGGGGAAGGGCTCCCTCGCGGATAACTCCGCGTGGGATGTCGATAGTAGTCCGGAACGAATGCCCCAGACCAAGCCTCGGGCCGCTTTGTAAGTATCAAGGACCTTATGCTCATCCAAATGTATGGCCCTTCCCCTTTGGCATATTAATATGTTTAATTTATGCTATTGCAGTCCAGCCCGCGCCAGTTCTCCGCAATCCTCAATAGAGGGCTCGCTAGACTCCAAAGAGATGACTAGCATGTAGCCGCCACCTGCTCACTCTACCTCGCCCAAAGGCGATGACGAGGTGGTGTCCCAAAGGGCGTTTCCCGACCAAGGGGAGGCTCCGGAGATCATCACGGCGGTGTCCAAGGATGACTCTACGGCCGCCGGACACATGGGGGAAGAAGCCCCCATGGGGACTGATGGTGGGGGCTGAGTTCCATTCGGCCCTCAGCCGAATATCATCCCGGAGACCTGCATGGCTCCGGAGTCTGGCCAATGGCCTTCCCCGAAAGGAGGGGATGTGCCTGTTCCGCTGGTGACCTCTGTCTAACCAGAGGCGCCGGATGCTCTGCTGGAAGCACTGCGAGGTGCTTCCATTGTAGATGAACACCGTGTCCTTATGGGTACGGTGATAAAAAAGGTTCAATCTGCCCAAAGCGGGCTGACCGAAGCCTGCACTAGCCTTTCAACAGGCTTTGAGGTAATAATAATTGTAGAAAGAATATCACGGCATAGACAGTAGCCCCTGATACTTTGTTCGGTATTCGGAGAGAAAAGCCGAACAGAGGATCAAAACAATTTTCGGAGGAGTTTAGCATATGATGTCTATGTAAATAAGCAGGCATCGCTGCTGGCTGCTGCTGCTCATACTGCGGAGGTCTCTGAACTGAATTGAAGCCTGGAGCGGGCCGAGGAAGAGCTCAGCCTTGTGAAGAAGCAGCTGGAGGACAGCCAAGGTCTGCAGTAACCTGTGCGTGTATGTTTAGGAAGGATGAATACTTCATGCTGACTAAAGTGTCATTGACTATGCTAGGGGCTACGGCCAAGGTGGCGGCCCTCAAGAAGGTATTAGCCGAGGCCGAGCACAAAGCGGCCAAGGAACACGCTGCACGCCAAAAGCACGAGGCCCGGGTCAGCGAGGTTCAGCAAGAGCTTCAGGATGCCGTCAAGAAGTACAAGTCCCTGGAGCGTGATTCTAAGAAGCAGGTGTCCGAACTTGCAGAGGCCCACCAGAGTGCACGAGAGGCTCGAGCTGAGGCCCAGAGCGCCCTTCAGGAACTCCAGCCGGCTAATAAGATTGCGACGGGTAAGGCTTTAATTATGCAAAGCAAGTATGTGAAGGAAACCCTCCTTTTACTTACCCGAATTTGGTGCTCTACAGGGGCATTTACGGATTTTCTGCACAGTGTATCCGATGCTGCTGAATTCTATCGAGCCGAGGAAGGGAGTTCGAGGGAGAAGATGTTCTGGTCTCAATATCTTGGACCAGAACATCCGGTATCCTTCAGCGACCAGCTGAAACAGTTGGTCGAGCTGCACAAGGCAGCCGAGCTGGCCATGAAGGACCTGATAGTTCGGCTATGGCCTGCCGCGCCGGTACCCAGCAACTACTTCGGACTTGTTAAGCGGCTTGTTACTGCCTGCCCGCGACTTGAGGTCTTAAAGTGGTCGGTCTGTATTGAAGGTTCCCGGATGGCCTTTGATCGTTGCAAGATGTGGTGGGCGAAGATGGATGCCGTCGAGCTGACCAAGGGGCCGCCGAAGGGCAAGGAGCATCGTACACCCAAGCGCTATTTTGCGGATGTCCTAGAGGGGTCTCGTATTGTAGCCACGTAGTGCGGGCATGACATTATTTTCGAGTGAATCATTCGTATGTTGTCTTGTATGATGACAACAAATCCTCTTTGTAATATAATTTATGTTTTGATTGTGTCCTCCTGTGCAGTCGTGTTGTATGAAATCTGAGGGTTGGCCAGTCGTCGGCTTCTGCCCTCACGTAGGTAGTACGGAGGTGTTCGGTATGGTATCTAAGAAATCTTGATCCAATTATATGGTCCTTGAAGGAGTTGTTTAGCGCAACGAACGAGGCAACCAGACTATACGGGTTGAACGCCCTCACTTAGCCATAGGAGTTTTATAATAAAACATAGGCGCAGCCCTTGGTATATGAACCAGAGTGCTGTCAGCATCTGATTCGGAAGTACGATCCTTCGCGAAATGCGGAAAAACCTCCAACGATTTGAGACCTCCGAACAGCTGACTGGCTCTCGCCGCATGATGACACTCAGTTTTCGGCTTTCTCTACTGAGGTGCTCATCCGGTTTAGACCAGGGCAGAATCGCAGTAGTTCTCCCTTCACTACCCTAGCCGATGTAGCGGAACGTGGGGTAGCAAGCACAGGAGCCGGGCAACCCAACTATTCACCAAAGACATGATTCGGAGCCAATGCATATAATGCTAAATTCGGGGTGCCAAACTATACTTATAAGAAGTGTTCGGACTTTTGTTGCGGTAATGTGGGGTGCTATAAAGCCCTTGGCAAACATCAAAACGTACCAAAGAGTACGGGTGCTACCTGATGGGGTTATCCATAGGGAAACTGAAAAAATAAAGAAAAGAGAGAAGGAAAACAGAAAAGATGTAAAGGTAAAAAGCTCGGGTCCTACAGCTCCAGCTACAAACTATTTTCATTGTAATGTAATTAATACGTCAAGGCGCATTGATACAAGTAGTGCAATAAGTAACAGGCTATTTAACATGCCAAAACCAGGGGAGAGCTGCATGTGGGTCCTAGAAAATAGGTAGAGTTATCGTTAATGGAATCACCTAAAAAGTCCCAGTATGTCTGTGCTCCTCGCCATCTTGGTGTGTTTATCCTTCAAGAGGACCGATAACCAGACCACCCGATGGGGTCTGTGGGATCAAAACCTGAAATAAAACAAGCAAAAGTGAAAGTATGTGTGTATCCGGTGTCGATTGAGCCGCGCTGTGGATCACAAGCTAGCTATGCCTCCGTCGATGTCCATGGAATTTTGAGTGTGTAGTTATGTACCCGCGGCACATATGCCATCCCTTGATCGGGACTGAGACGGAGGCAGGATAGCTAGTCGAGCTCCTGACGAGACGAGCACTCCTGCTGCAGAGTAGTTCGGACCCTCCTCAGGGTGTCTGTCGGTGTCAAAACTGGCGGATCTCGGGTAGGGGGTCCCGAACTGTGCATCTAAGGCGGATGGTAACAGGAGCCAGGGGACACGATGTTTACCCAGGTTCGGGCCCTCTTGATGGAGGTAATACCCTATGTCCTGCTTGATTGTTCTTGATGATATGAGTATTCCAAGAGTTGATCTACCACGAGATTGTAGAGGCTAAACCCTAGAAGCTAGCCTATGGTATGATTGTATCTTGTCCTACAGACTAAACCCTCCGGTTTATATGGACACCGGAGGCGGATAGGGTTACACAAAGTTGGTTACAAGGGAGGAGATCCACATATCCGTATTGCCAAGCTTGCCTTCCACGCCAAGGAAAGTCCCACCCGGACACGGGACGAAGTCTTCAATCTTGTATCTTCATAGTCCAACAGTCCGGCCAAAGGATATAGTCCGGTTGTCCGGAGACCCCCTAATCCAGGACTCCCTTAGTAGCCCCTGAACCAGGCTTCAATGACGATGAGTCCGGCGCGCAGATTTGTCTTCGGCATTGCAAGTCGGGTTCCTCCTCTGAATACTCCATAGAAGATTTTGATCCCAATGATAGTGTTGGGCTCTGCAAAACAAGTTCCACATACCACCGTAGAGAGAATAATATTTCCACAAATCTAATCTGCTAACACGTTTGACAGCATGACATCATGCCATGGCCCGGTCATTATTCGAACTGTTTTTCTCAACCAGCACCGCACATATCGCGAGGCAGTTTTCTTGACACGTCTTGTCAAAGTAGAGATCGTGTCCCCCTTATTAGTGTCCCCCT
This sequence comes from Triticum urartu, assembly GCF_056163025.1. Taxonomy (NCBI): domain Eukaryota; kingdom Viridiplantae; phylum Streptophyta; class Magnoliopsida; order Poales; family Poaceae; genus Triticum; species Triticum urartu. The sequence goes on along the minus strand of NC_141873.1, from coordinate 421,099,932 downwards.
TATTACGGGATTCTCATCAATACGGACGTGGGTAACCCAACCGCGCCATCAATTACGGCGCTTGGGGAGTAAGCGACTTTACCAGGCAAGTGGGGAGGCGCATCGCCTCTTCCACCCTTATAAAGGGACAAGGATTCACCCCTTTTACCCACGCCTTCTTCCTCCTTGCTTACCCATTCTCGCACACTCGAGCTCCAGCGCCCAAGTTCGCGTCTTTCTTCTCAAACCACTCCAAGCATGTCCGAAGCGGGAGGCAAGTGGATGGTCTCCTCCGTCATGGAGGAGAACATCACAAAGTTCCGGGAAGCCGGATATCTGGCCACGGATATCGTGCACTGGCTGCCAGATGCAGGGCAGAGCATCCCTACGCCCGAACCCCATGAGAGGGTAGTTTCTCTTACCCACTTCATCGGTGGACTGGGATTTCCCCTCCACCCGTTTGTCAGTGGGCTCATGTTCTACTACGGGCTGGATTTTCATGATCTGGCCCCCAATTTCATCCTCAACATCTCGGTGTTTATCGTCATGTGCGAGGCCTTCCTCCGCATCAGGCCCCACTTCGGCATGTGGCTGAAGACCTTCAATGTTAAACCGAAGGTGGTGGTTGGCCAGCAAGCAGACTGCGGAGGCGCCATGGTGTGCAAAATGCCTAACATCACCTGGCTCAAAGGCTCCTATGTGGAGACCATAAAGGGGTGGCAATCGGAGTGGTTCTACATCACTGAGCCGCGTGACACCAACTAGGTGGTGGCCCCCAAATTTTGATCCGGAATCCCCATGCAGCTCACTTCCTGGAAAGAGAAGGGCCTGTCCTGGGGTTCCCCAGTAGAGCTGACTGGACTCCAGACCTGCATCATGAACATGATGAGCAAGAAAATCAAGCTCATCAATGTGGTCCAGGTCATGCTCTTCTGCCAGATTCTCCCGTGTGAACGACGGGCATTCAATTTGTGGGAGTTCGATCCGGTCAAGCACCAGACGCTGCGAGAGCTCTATGACACAACGCACAAGGACATCTGGAGGGTGCTGTTCAAGGGCGCCGAGGTACCTCGTTCCCTCACCGAGGACCGCGGACTCAGCACAAAGCGCCATGCCAATCCGGTAAGCTTTTATATCTCACAGGGTATTTATTTGGCCCAGTTAAATGATGTGCGGGATCTAAGCTCCCATGCCATTAACATCACTAGATAAAGACAACGGAGCAGCTCAATTGCCCAGCCCCCTGCCTAAAGATCCGGAAGATGCTCTCCTGACGGAGATGCTGGCTCCGGCACCTTACGCGGTGCTGGTGAAGAAGACCAAGAAGAAGGCCACGGGGACCCGAAAGGGTCTCCCGCGCAAGGTTGTATCGGACTCATCGTCCGATGTCTCCGACGCACACTCCTCCCACGAAAACGACAAGGAGGAGGAGGAAAGTCCTCCCCCCCCCAGCCGGGGGAGACAAGAAAAGGGAGGCCAACTCAACCGGGGAGGCCGAAGGGTCCAAGAAGGGAAGGACCCTCCTTCCGGACTGCTCCACGACGGCCGCCTACAACGGCGACGAGTGGCTACCCAGGGTCAAGCCCCTGGCGAAGTCGTAAGTATCCAGATACCATAATAATTCATGGTATGTGTTTATCGCCCTGCTTCTCCTCATGCCGAACATGATTATGCAGTCTGTCCCAAGCTCATCTCGACGTATCTTCGCCGGGCGGTTCTTTGGACACATCGAATATGAATAGCGGTTCTCTTCTGACCTCCTCCACCCCTTGCCCTACGGACAACGTCGAGGTGTTGTCTCGAAAGGCACCGAGCCAAGGGGAGGTGGTTCCGGGGGCGCCTCAAGGCGACCTTCCGGACCCTGGGCGCAAAGGGAGCAAGACTCCCATGGGCTCCGAGTTCGGCCCCTAGCCGAACACTGCGCCGGAACCTTCGATCGTTCTGGACTCCGGCAGGCGATCCCCCGTTATGGGGGCAAGCCTGCCGTGCCGGTGGCCTCTGCCCATCCAGAGGCACCGGACAACTTGCAAGCGCTTCGCGGCACTTCCATTGATGAAGATCACCGCACTATCATGAGTGCGGTGATCGAGAAGGTTCAGTCCGCCAAAAACGGACTAACCGAAGCTTGTGCCAGCTGAGGGAGTCCTGGATTAGGGGGTCTCCGGACAGCCGGACTATATCCTTTGGCCGAACTGTTGGACTATGAAGATACAAGATTGAAGATTTCATCCCGTGTCCGGATGGGACTCTCCTTGGCGTGGAAGGCAAGGTAGGAAATATGGATATGTAGATCTCCTCCCTTGCAACCCACTCTGTGTGACCCTAGCCCCCTCCGGTGTCTATATAAACCGGAGGGTTTAGTACATAGGACAACAGGCAATCATACCATAGGCTAGCTTCTAGGGTTTAGCCCCTACGATCTCGCGGTAGATCAACTCTTGTAATACTCATATCATCAAGAACAATCAAGCAGGACGTAGGGTATTACCTCCATCAAGAGGGCCTGAACCTTGGTAAACTTCGTGTCCCCTGCCTCCTGTTACCCTTCGCCTTAGACGCACAGTTCGGGACCCCCTACCCGAGATCCGCCGGTTTTGACACCGACATGGGGTCTAGGACCAGTGCAGCGGATCCTCCATGACGGATACTAGTGGGGTGGTCCCTGCGATCAAAGGTGATCGGGCAAGCAGACCATGGGTTGAACTTTGGGGCGACGGGCTCCATCGCATAGACGTCCCTTAGTGCACGCTTCCGCACCCTCTTGGGAATGTGGGTTGCATATATCATGTTCACTGTCTTCACTTGTCGGGGGAACCCCTTCTATCGTCCCGTTGATCGTCGTGTGCGAGGCCTTCCTCCACATCAAGCCCCATTTTGGCCTGTGGCTGAAGACCTTCAATGTCAAACCGAAGGTTGTGTTCGGCCAGCAAGCGGAGTGCGGAGGCGCCATGGTGGGCAAGATGCCTATGTGGAGACCATAAAGGGGTGGCAATCGGGGGGGTTCTACATCACCGAGCCGCGCGACACCAACTGGGTGGCGGCCCCCGAATTCTGATCCAGAATCCCCGCACGGCTCACCTCCTGGAAAGAGAAGGGCATGTCCTGGGGTTCCTCGGTAGAGCTGACCGGACTCCAGACCTGCATCAAGAACATGATGAGCAAGAAAATCAAGCTCGTCAACATGGTCCAGGTCATGCTCTTCCGCCGGATTCTCCTGTGTCAACAACGGGTATTCAACTTGTGGGAGTTCGACCCGGCCAAGCACCAAACGCTGCGAGAGCTCTATGACACGACGCACGAGGACGTCTGGAGGGTGCTATTCAAGGGAGCCAAGGTACCTCCTTCCCTTACCAAGGACAGCGGACTCAACGCAAAGCGCCGCGCCAATCCGGTATGTTTTTATAGTTCACAGGGTGGCATTTGCCCCAGTTTAATTATGTGCGGGATCTAAGCCTTCCATGCCTTTAACAGGACTCGGTGAAGACAGTGGAGCAGATCAAATGCCCCGCCCCCTACCGGAAGATCCTGCAGATGCTCTCCTAATGGAGATGCTGGTTTCGGCACCTTATGAGGTGCCGGTGAAGAAGGCCAAGAAGAAGGCCGCGGGGACCCGAAAGGGTCTCCGGCGCAAGGTTGTATCGGACTCATCGTCTGATAACTCTGACGCGCCCTCCTCCCACGAAAATGAGGAGGAGGAAGAGGAAAGTTCTCCCCCCCAGCCGGGGGAGACAAGAAAAGGAAGGCCGACCCAACCGGGGAGGCCGAAGGGTCCAAGAAGGGCAGGACACTCCCTCCGGAGTGCTCCACGATGGCCGCCTACAGTGGCGACGAGTGGCTACCCAGGGTCAAGCCCCTGGCGAAGTCATAAGTATCCGGACACCATAGTAATTCTGGTATGTTTTACTGCACTGCTTCTCCTCAGGCCGAACATGATTATGCAGTCCGTCCCGAGCTCATCTCGACGTATCTTCGTTGAGCGGTTCGTTGGACTTGTCGGATATGAATAGCGGTTCTCTTCCGACCGCCTCCACCCCTTGTCCTGCGGACAACGTCGAGGTGTTGTCTCAACAGGCACCGGGCCAAGGGGAGCCAGTCCTGGGGGTGCCTCGAGGCGACCTTTCGGACCCTGGGCGCAAAGGGAGCCAGACTCCCGTGGGCTCCAGGTTCGGCCCAGAGACGAACACTGCACCGGAATCTTCGGTGGTTCCGGACTCCGGCGGGCAACCCCCGTTAAGGGGGGCAAGCCGCCCGTGGCGGTGTCCTCTGTCTATCCAGAGGCACCGGACAACTTGCTGGATCGCTTCGCGGCGCTTTGATACGTCTCCAACGTATCTACTTTTCCAAACACTTTTGCCCTTGTTTTGGACTTTAACTTGCATGATTTGAATGGAACTAACCCGGACTGACGCTGTTTTCAGCAGAACTACCATGGTGTTATTTATGTGCAGGAGCAAACGTTCTTGGAATGACCTTAAACTTCATGGAGACACTTTTCAGAAAATAAGAAAAATACCTGCCAAAGATGAAGGCCAGGGGGCCCACCACCTTGCCACGAGGGTGGGTGTCGCGCCCCCCTACCTCGTGGGCCCCCTATTGCCTCTCCGACTCCAACTCCACCACCATATATTGAGTTTCGGGGAGAGAAAAATCAGGGAGAAGAAATCATCACGTTTTACGATACGGAGCCGCCGCCAAGCCCTAAAACCTCTCGGGAGGGCTGATCCGGAGTCCGTTTGGGGCTCCGGAGAGGGGAATCCGTCTCCATCGTCATCATCAACCATCCTCCATCACCAATTTCATGATGCTCACCGCCGTGCCTGAGTAATTCCATCGTAGGCTTGCTGGACGGTGATGGGTTGGATGGGATCTATCATGTGATCGAGTTAGTTTTGTTAGGGTTTGATCCCTAGTATCAACTATGTTCTGAGATTGATGTTGCTATGACTTTGCTATGCTTAATTCTTGTCACTAGGGCCCGAGTGCGATGATTTCAGATCTGAACCTATTATGTTTTCATCAATATATGAATGTTCTTGATCCTATCTTGCAAGTCTATAGTCACCTATTGTGTGTTATGATCCGTTAACCCCGAAGTGACAATAATCGAGATACTTACCGGTGATGATCGTAGTTTGAGGAGTTCATGTATTCACCATGTGCTAATGCTTTGTTCCGGTTCTCTATTAAAAGGAGTTCATGCAAGTTCTTTTCCATAAGCACATATGTCTATATTCGGAATACATGCCTACATTATATCAATGAACTGGAGCTAGTTCTGTGTCACCCTAGGTTATGACTGTTACATGATGAACCACATCCGGCATAATTCTCCATCACCGATCCATTGCCTACGAGCTTTCCATATATTGTGCTTCGCTTATTTACTTTTCCGTTGCTATTGCTATCATCACCACAAAATACCAAAAACATTGCTTTTACTATTGTTACCTTTTGCTACCATTATCACTACTATCATATTACTTTGCTACTAAACACTTTGCTGCAGATATTAAGTTTCCAGGTGTGGTTGAATTGATAGCTCAGCTGCTAATACTTGAGAATATTCTTTGTCTCCCCTTGTGTTGATTCAACAAATTTGGGTTGAATACTCTATCCTCGAAAACTGTTGCGATCCCTATACTTGTGGGTTATCAAGACCATTTTCTGGCGCCGTTGCCGGCGAGCATAGCTCTATTCTTCGACTCACTTGGGATATATATCTACTTATCATTATGAAGAACTTGAGAGATCCAAAAACCAAGATCTATCCCTCAACTATGAGGGGAGGTAAGGAACTGCCATCTAGCTCTGCACTTGATTCACCTTCTGTTATAAGTAAGTTTGCGACACCTACACCTGCTTGTTGGAGGAGCCATCCTGAAGAGGTTGACCACCATTAGCACGTTGAGAGATAAATATTGAAGCTGAATCCAATGGAATGAAAATTGCAACATATAGTCTTCACATCCGAACAAAATGAATGAATGCATTCCTCTTCAAATGGTCACATATCCATAAATTGAGAAGCCACATAGAATTAAGGTAGAGAAATAAATCAACAAGGTACGGATCAAGAATGAATAATCGGTAAGAAATCCCAATCTCAAACCAATATCCGTGGAAGAAGAACTAGAGCTACTAGAATTCCCACCTATGAAACTCCCGAACTTTTCCGGTTATGCAATCAGGTGTTGGGGATACAGGGGAAGCATAATATCTTACCCAAACTAGCAAATCCTACATCCAGCTGTATCCATCCTTCAACACATAACCAAGAAACTTTCGAAAACCATCTACCTCAACCTTCGAAAAGCATCCGTTATACAAGTTATGGCGATACTCCCGAACTCCCGCCCCAGTACTGGGTGGCGTCGCGGTTATCTCACCAACGAACTGCATAAAAGAGATTTTCGATGTCGGCGAACATATCTCAAGTATTCCAGAATTGCAACGATAAAATTATGATGACAACACCTCAGAGCTCAACTCCCCGGGACACTTCCACTAAACCCCTGACCGGAGGCACCAAGACAATGTTCTCATCATAAGCCATCGGAACAATTCCAAGATACTCGCGTGATCCTAAAATTTTTTTTAGTGAAATTTGAGAAGAGAAGAGTCAAAACTCTACGTCAGGATGCCTTACCAGAGCGATGAGGAGATTGGGAAGTAAAAATAATTCCTAAACTCTCCGATATATAATTCCTAAAGACTCAAAACATTTTTCTAGACACAACTCGGCTGCTAAAAACGATCAAGCAATGGGGCTCCTATGGTCGGGGAAGGCTCTGATACCAACTTGTAACACCCTCGATGCGACTATAGCTCCCATGTGTCGAGGCACGACTTAGAGACATAATCGCATTGAAGGCATATGTCGCAAGTTAGGCAATCTTCACAACATCCCATGTAATATGAATAATAAAGGGGAGAACATAGTTGGCTTACACTCGCCACATCACATCAGAGTACATAGATAACATACATCATCCAAACACTCATGGCCCGACTACGGCGCCAAAATAGAAAAATAACCCAACATGCGACAGGGTCCCAATCAAACCCCAACTAGGCACCACTACTGATCGTCAAGAAAAGACACGTAGTATCGCTGAGAGTCTTCATCAAACTCCCACTTGAGCTCGTACTCGTCACCTGGAGCGGAATCACCTGGACCTGCATCTGGTGTAATAGTAATCTGTGAGCCACAGGGACTCAGCAATCTCGCACCCTCGCGATCAAGACTATTTAAGCTTATAGGTATGGCAAGGTAAAATATAAGTGGAGCTGCAGCAAGTGACTAGCAAGTATGGTGGCTAACTTATTCGGAAAAGAGAGCGAGAAGAGGAGGCAAAGCACGAGCGAGAAGCTAGGGGGCAACCTGCGCAAACATTACTCCAACACCGTGTCCACTTCCCGGACCCCGCCGAGAAGAGGCCATCACGGTAACACACTCAGTTGATTCATTTTAATTAAATTAAGGTTCAAGTTATCTACAACCGGACATTAACAAATTCCCATCTGCCCATAAACGCGGGCACGGCTTTCGAAAGTTCAATCCCTGCAGGGGAGTCCCAACCTAGCCCATGACAAGATCTCACGGTCAACGAAGGAATAGACCTCCTCCCAAGACGTTCCGATCAGACTCGGTATCTCGGTAACTCAAGACACTTCGACAGGTTAAAACAAGACCAGCAACACCGCCCGAATGTGCCGACAAATCCCGATAGGAGATGCACATATCTCTTTCTCAGGGCACACTCAGATTGTCTTAGGTACGGGTAGGCCAGCCCAAAGTTGCCCCTGGTGGCCACCGGTAGCTGACGGGTGGACCAACACTCAGAGGAGCACTGGCCCGGGGGGGGGGGGGGGTAAAGTAAGATGACCCCTGAGTCTGCAGAACCCAAGGGAAAGAAAAGGCTAGGTGGAAAATGGTAAAACCAAGGTTGGGCATTGCTGGAAAAGCTTTAATCAAGGCGAAATATCAAGGGGTTCCCATTATAACCCAACCGCGTAAGGAACGCAAAATCCGGGAACATAACACCGATATGATGGAAACTAGGGCGGCAAGAGTGGAACAAAACACTAGGAGAGAGGCCGAGCCTTCCACCCTATACCAAGTATATAGATGCATTACGATAACATGGCAATATAATGATATCCCAACAAGTAAATAAATGTTCCAACAAGGAACGGCCTCCAATCTTCACCTGCAACTAGCAACGCTATAAGAGGGGCTGAGCAAAGCGGTAACATAGCCAATCAACGGTTTGCTAGGACAAGGTGGGTTAGAGGTTTGACATGGCAATTGGGAGGCTAACAAGCAAATGGTAGGCATCGTAGCATTGGCATAGCAAAGAGCGAGCAAACTAGCATAGCAAAGATAGTAGTGATTTCGAGGGTATGATCATGTTGCCTGCACAGTTGTCAGAGTTGACTGGATCCTCACAAGCAAACTCAACGGGCTCCTCGGTAGCAAAATCGTCTCCCGGCTCTACCCAAACAAGACAAACAAGCAACAAGGATACAATCAACCACGTGCAAGGATCAAGCGATATGATGCAATGATGATATGCTATGCGGGATGTGACGCGGGATGCAAAATGCAAGATATGATAGGAAATGCATGAACCTGGCCTCAACTTGGAATTCCAAGGGTGCCACTGGAAAGATGAGATGAAATCGCTTGAAAACGATATAAAGATCATCGGAAACGGAGTTACGGTTTGGAAATGGCAAGCAATTCAAAATTGACACCGGTCTGCGATTTATAGCAAGTAGGCATCTAAATGCAATGAGATGAACATGCTACAGCCACCAAACATGACAACAAAATACATGGCAGGGATGAACACAAGATGATTATCAAAATACTAGCACTGAGCCATGGACAATTCATCCATTATGAGGTTCAAACAAGCATGGCAAAAACGCAAATGCAAAACAGATTCCATACTTAATGAAATTAACACTTGTCTGAAATTTCAGATCACGAAGCCCTCTTCGGAGCAGCCAAACAACATGATACATGACCTGATTATGACAAGGAAGAACATGGAATGGAGCTACTCAACAAGCTTAACAAAATACCCAAAGTGACCTGGGGCCAAAAGGGTTCACAAAATATACTAACAGGCACACGAACATAGCTAAAACACAATCAGTTTTCAGACTTAGTGAAAACTGAGACATGCTGAAATATAACTCACGAAGGCATGTAAATGAGCTTGATGCACTCACTACGGTGCAAGTCATGGCAAGGCAAGCATACATCCATTAAGAAGGCACAAAAAGATATCTAGACATGGCAAGAACAATGGCATAGCATGCACGGATCAACTACAATAGCATCGGCAAAATCGCAAACGAGTTGACGATGTGCCCAGATTCACCACGAAGCAAAAGTAGAGCTCGATTGACTAAAGCAATGGAATGAAATGGAATGGAATGGAATGAAATGGAATGACAATGATGCAATGGAATGAAATGATGTACTCGTCGAGACGAACATTTTGATATACTATATGTCCAAAATCGGATCTACAAATGCAAAGTACAGCAGGTCAAAGTTCGCTTAAAAATTAGGGTTCGGATGGAAAAAGTCAACCGGGGGGATTTTTTAGATCTAGATCTGGCGTGGTTCCCGAGGCTCGCCGGAGTTCGTGCACTGTTCACCGCCGGAGTTCGTGATGGCCAGAGAGGAGGAGGCCGGCGAGGGGCTCAAGGGGTCGGTGGTGGCGGCGGCGGCGGCATGAGGCGGCGGCGCGGGGCGGCGTGAGGCAGCGACCGGGAAGCGCCGGTGGCGCGGTGAGCTCCGGTCGGCGGCGGGGTGGCCTGCGGTGGCGGCGCCCACCGAAGATGGGAGAGGCGGCGGCAGATGGAGGTGCGGGGCGCGGCCCGGGTGTGCAGCGGCGGGGGCCGGCCTCGGGCCCTCGCGGGCCGGCGCGGGAGGCGACAGGTGGCGACGGTTGGCTGGCGGTGGCGGATCGGACGTTGTCCGGCTCGCCCGGACATGTCCGGCGTTGGCGGAAGGGATTTTTTTTAGGGTTTCGAGAGGGAGAGAGATCCGAAAACGGAGGGGGTGTATTTATAGGCATAAGTGGAGCTAGGAGAGTCCAAATGAGGTGCGGTTTTCGGCCACGCGATCGTGACCGAACGCTCTAGGACATGGAGTAGAGTTTGGTGGGTTTTGGGACAAATTGGAGGGGTGTTGGGCTGCAACACACACGAGGCCTTTTCGGTCCCTCGGTTAACCGTTGGAGTATCAAACGAAGTCCAAATGATACGAAACTTGACAGGCGGTCTACCGGTAGTAAACCAAGGCCGCTTGGCAAGTCTCGGTCCAATCCGGAAATGTTTAATCCCCACACACGAAAGAAAGCTAGAAATGACCACCGGAGGAGAACGAAGCGCCGGAATCTCCCGCCGATCACTCACCTGGTAGTAGTCGTCGAGGAACAAGCCGAAAGCACTTCTTCTCCTAAATTGAAGACCATCTAAGTTCGGATTTCTGAATCCCTTCAGTCAGATACCCTTCCTTTCGGTGGGACTCCGCGCCCCCCGAACTCAGGGTCGGACATAGAGTTTGAGGAGCACTTGGATCTTCCCGGACCCAAACTAGTAACCTCAGAGACTTTACTAACTCCGGACACAAATCTGGGTCGGGATTCGAGTTTTAGCCCACCCACCCACCACAATCACTACTCTCCAAGTAATTCTGGCCCTCTAGACATATATGACATGATGTATGTACGGAAGCAACCTTGGGAAATGGTCCATTACTTTTGGGCCAGATTTCTACTTGTCAAAAACAAGATTAAAGATTGTTGCGACAACGATGCAGTCTCGGTCTGTAACACCCTCGATGCGACTATAGCTCCCACGTGTCGAGGCAGGACTTAGAGACATAATCGCATTGAAGGCATATGTCGCAAGTTAGGCAATCTTCACAACATCCCATGTAATATGAATAATAAAGGGGAGAACATAGTTGGCTTACACTCGCCACGTCAATCAAGAACATAAATAACATTACATCATCAAAAACACTCATGGCCCGACTACGGCGCCAAAATAGAAGAGAACCCAACATGCGACACGGTCCCAATCAAACCCCAACTAGGCACCACTACTGATCGTCAGGAAAAGACACGTAGTATCGCTAAGAGTCCTCGACGAACTCCCACTTGAGCTCGTACTCGTCACCTGGAGCGGAATCACCTGGACCTGCATCTGGTGTAATAGTAATCTGTGAGCCACAGGGACTCAGCAATCTCGCACCCTCGCGATCAAGACTATTTAAGCTTATAGGTATGGCAAGGTTAACTATGAGTGGAGCTGCAGCAAGCGACTAGCAAGTATGGTGGCTAACTTATTCGCAAAAGAGAGAGAGAAGAGGAGGTAAAGCACGAGCGAGAAGCTAGAGGGCAACCTGCGCAAACATTACTCCAACACCGTGTCCACTTCCCGGACCCCGCCGAGAAGAGGCCATCACAGTAACACACTCAGTTGATTCATTTTAATTAATTAAGGTTCAAGTTATCTACAACCGGACATTAACAAATCCCCATCTGCCCATAACCGCGGGCACGGCTTTCAAAAGTTCAATCCCTGCAGGGGAGTCCCAACTTAGCCCATGACAAGCTCTCATGGTCGACGAAAGAATAGACCTCCTCCCAAGATGTTCCGATCAGACTCGGTATCTCGGTAACGCAAGACACTTTGACAGGTTAAAACAAGACCAGCAACACCGCCCGAATGTGCCGACAAATCCCGATAGGAGCTGCACATATCTCTTTCTCAGGGCACATTCAGATTGTCCTAGGTACGGGTAGGCCAGCCCAGAGTTGCCCCTGGTGGCCACCAGTAGCTGACAGGTGGACCAACACTCAAAGGAGCACTGGCCCGGGGGGGGGGGTAATGTAAGATGACCCCTGAGTCTGCAGAACCCAAGGGAAAGAAAATGCTAGGTGGCAAATGGTAAAACCAAGGTTGGGCGTTGCTGGAAAAGCTTTAATCAAGGCGAAATATCAAGGGGTTCCCATTATAACCCAACCGCGTAAGGAACGCAAAATCCGGGAACATAACACCGATATGACGGAAACTAGGGCGGCAAGAGTGGAACAAAACACTAGGCGAGAGGCCGAGCCTTCCACCCTTTACCAAGTATATAGATGCATTAAGATAACATAGAAATATAATGATATCCCAACAAGTAAATAAAAGATGTTCCAACAAGGAACGGCCTCCAATCTTCACCTGCAACTAGCAACGCTATAAGAGGGGGGCTGAGCAAAGCGGTAACATAGCCAATCAACGGTTTGCTAGGACATGGTGGGTTAGAGTTTCAACATGGCAATTGGGAGGCTGACAAGCAAAAGGTAGGCATCGTAGCATTGGCATAGCAAAAGAGCGAGCAAACTAGCATAGCAAAGATAGTAGTGATTTCGAGGGTATGATCATCTTGCCTGCACAGTTGTCAGAGTTGACTGGATCCTCAAAAGCAAACTCAACGGGCTCCTCGTTAGCGAACTCGTCTCCCGGCTCTACCCAAACAAGACAAACAAGCAACAATGATACAATCAACCACGTGCAAACTCAATCAACACGATGCAAAGATGATATGCTATGCGGGATGCGATGCGGGATGCAAAGTGCAAGATATGACAGGAAATGCATGAACCTGGCCTCAACTTGTAATTCCAAGGGTGCCACTTGAAAGATGAGATGAAATTGCTTGAAAACGATATAAAGAACGCCGGAATCAGAGTTACGGTTTGGAAATGGCAAGCGATTTAAGAATGACACCGGTCTGCGATTTACAGCAAGTAGGCATCTAAATGCAATGAAATGAACATGCTACAGCCACCAAACATGACAACAAAATACATGGCAGGGATGCACACAATATGGTTAACTAAAGTCTAGCACTGAGCCACGGCCAATTCATCCATTATGAGGTACACAAAAGCATGGCAAAAACGCAAATGCAAAACAGATCTCAGACTTAGTGAAATTAACACTTGTCTGAAATTTCAGATCACGAAGCCCTCTTCGGAGCAGCAAAACAACATGATACATGACCTGATTAAGACAAGTAAGAACATGGCATGGAGCTACTCAACAATCTTAACAAAAGTCCCTAAGTGACCTGGGGCCAAAAGGGATCACAAAATATACTAATAAGCACACGAACATAGCTAAAACACAATCAGTTTTTAGACTTAGTGAAAACTGAGACATGCTGAAATATAACTCACGAAGGCATGTAAACGAGCTCGATGCACTCACTACGGTCCAAGTCATCGCAAGGCAAGCATACATCCATTAAGAAGGCGCAAAAAGCTAGCTAGACATGGCAAGAACAATGGCATAGCATGCACGGATCAACGACAATAGCATCGGCAAAATCGCAAACGAGTTGACGATCTGCCCAGATTCACAGCAAAGCAAAATTAGAGCTCGATTGACTCAAGCTAGGATGCTCCATAATTGCAAGAAAAGATATGGATGGATAGAGCACTACAAGGTTAACAAAACTCCCTTACTGATCATCCTCAAAAGAGGCACGGATCACTAGGAAACAACACGAACATATGGCATCATGAACTAAATAATCCCAGACTTTGTGAAAATTACTAAGTCCCTGAAAACAGAATTACCGGGTGCCTCACTTTGCAAGCTTGCACAAGTCACTACACACATCCTAAAAATGCACGGGTTGCACCTCTGGAAAGACAACAAAATTCTTAACAAAACATATGAAGGACTCACAGGCATAGCATGCACACAATAATCATGGCAAAAATGACAAAAGTCTAAGATGAACTAGCAGATCAGACAATTAACTCACGAAGCCCTCTTCTAACAGCATTTCGGGCATCAAGATGAACTCAAATGAAAATGATGCAATGGAATAAAATGATGTACTCGTCGAGACAACCATTTTGATATGCTATATGCCCAAATCAGAGCTACGGATGCAAAGTTACGGAGCCGCGAACATGAGCATATGGAACAAGAATTCTGGGACTTAGTGAAAAAAACGACCTAGGGTTAGGATTTACTGTAGCAACCCCGATCCAGATCTGGGCGCGCCTCCCGAGGCGGCGGCGGCACTGTTCAACGGAGTCGAAGTGATCGCCGAAGATGCGAGGAAGAGGCGGCCGGCAGCGGTGGTCATGCCCGGAGCGGTGGGGCGGCCGGAGGCGGGCGGCGGAGCGGAAGCCGAGGCGGCGGGCGGCGGAGGCGTGCGGCTGGCGGGGCCACTGAGGCGAGGCGCGGCAGATCCGGCCGGCGGCCGACGCCGGCGGAGGCGCGTGGTGGCCGGCGCGGGCTCCTGGAGCCAAGGGGCGGCGCGGGAGAGAGGAAACGGGCGGCGGCGACCCGGGCTGGGAGGGTCAGATCTGGGCCTCCCAGGCCCGCGCGGGAGAGGCGGCGGGGCAGGCCAGGAGGCGGCGCGCGGCTGGTGGAGGGCGGCGGTCGGCTGACGTGGCAAAGCCCGATTGGCCCGAGCGAGGTGGCAGCGGCGGCTGGACACGTCCGGCGCGGCGTGGACGCGTCCGGCGGCCGAGAGGAGGAGTTTTAGGGTTTCATCCGCGAATTGGAATGGGGGGTGTATATATAGGCATAGGGGGAGCTAGGAGAGTCCAAACGAGGTGCGGTTTTCGGCCACGCGATCGTGATCGAACGCTCTAGGACATGGAGCACAGTTTGGTGGGTTTGGGGCCAAATTGGAGGGGTGTTGGGCTGCACACACACGAGGCCTTTTCGGTCCCTCGGTTAACCGTTGGAGTATCAAACGAAGTCCAAATGATACGAAACTTGACAGGCGGTCTACCGGTAGTAAACCAAGGCCGCTTGGCAAGTCTCGGTCCAATCCGGAAACGTTTAATCCCCACACACGAAAGAAAGCTAGAAATGACCACCGGAGGAGAACGAAGTGCCGGAATGCAAAACGGACAACGGGAAAAATGCTCGAATGCATGAGATGAACACGTATGCAAATACAATGCACATGATGACATGATATGAGATGCATGACAAAGACAACAAGACATGGAGACAAAGACCCGAACCCGAGAAATAAATATAACTTAACGCCGGAAACGACAAGAGTTGGAGTACAAATTGGGAAAGTTACATCCGGGGTGTTACATTCTTTAGCCATTTTAGCTTGCAGAAATAGAACTGAACTTAAAATATTATTAGCTAAATGGAGTAAGCAACCTGTAAATGCTAGAACGAAACCTGATCCTGCTTTTGCTACTTCACCTATCTTTGTTACTGATAAGGATTATGAATTCTCTGTTGATCCTGATATAATTACTTTGGTTGAATCTGATCCTTTTCATGGTTATGAATCTGAAACTGTTGTGGCACATCTTACTAAACGGAATGATATAGCTACCCTGTTCACTAAAGATGAGAAAATTCGCTTCTTTTACATTCTTAAAATATTTCCCTTCTCACTAAAGGGTGATGCTAAGATATGGTTTAATTCTCTTGATCCTGCTTGTGTGTGTAGTCCCCAGGATATGATTTATTACTTCTCTGCTAAATATTTCCCTGCTCATAAGAAACAAGATGCTTTAAGGGATATATATAATTTTGTGCAAATTAAAGAAGAGAGTCTCCCACAAGCTTGGGGGAGGCTTCTCCAATTACTTAATGCTTTGCCTGATCATCCTCTTAAGAAAAATGAAATACTTGATATCTTTTATAATGGACTAACCGATGCCTCCAGAGATTACCTGGATAGTTGTGCTGGTTCTGTTTTCAGGGAAAGAACACCGGATGAAGCTGAAATTCTATTGAATAATATGTTCACAAATGAAAATAATTGGACACCTCCGGAGCCAATTCCTGAGCCTATTCCTAAACCAACTCCGAAGAAGAGGGGTATTCTATCTCTCAGTCCTGAAGATATGCAAGAGGCAAAGAAATATATGAAAGAAAAGGCTATTAAAGCTGAAGATGTTAAGAATTTACCTCCTATTGAAGAAATACATGGTCTTAATTTATCGCATGTTGAAGAAACATATAATCTTAGTCCTTTACCTATTGAAGAAACTCATGGTCTTGATAACCCAACACGTAAGCTGTAATGCCATTTACTAAAATTGCTAACCCATGCTTAGATGAGTTTGATAAATTTATGGCTAAGCAAGAAGATTTTAATGCTTATTTTGGTAGACAACTGAAATATAATTCAAATATGCATGGACATTTGGGTGATTATATGGCTAATGTTAAAGGTGAACTTAAACTTATTCGTAAACATGCTTCTATGGTTACCACTCAAGTAGAACAAGTACTTAAAGCTCAGGATGATTTGCTCAATGAATTGAACAGTAAGAATAATGATAATGATGTTAGAGTTATGACTAGAGGTGGTAGAATGACTCAGGAACCTTTGTATCCTGAAGGCCATCCTAAAAGAATTGAGCAAGATTCTCAAAGAAATAATATAGATGCACCTAGCTCTTCTAAAAAGAAGAAAAACAAAAATGATAGGACTTTGCATGCTTCTAGTGATCCTATTGTTCAAACACCTGAGAATCCAAATGATATTTATATTTCTGATGCTGAAACACAACCTGGTAATGAACCTGAAACTAGTGATAATATTAATGATAATGTTCATAATGATGCTCAGCCTAGTAATGATAATGATATAGAAATTGAACCTGCTGTTGATCTTGATAACCCTCAATCAAAGAATCAACGTTATGATAAGAAAGATTTTGTTGCTAGGAAACACGGTAAAGAAAGAGAGCCTTGGGTTCATAAACCCATGCCTTTTCCTCCTAAACCATCCAAGAGAAAAGGATGATGAGGATTTTGAGCGCTTTGCTGAAATGATTAGACCAATCTTTTTACGTATGCGATTAACTAATATGCTCAAAACCAATCCTTATGCTAAGTACATGAAAGATATTATTACAAATAAGAGACAGATATCGGAAGCTAAAATTTCCAGCATGCTTTCTAATTATACTTTTAAGGGTAGAATACCAAAGAAACTTGGAGATCCAGGAGTACCCACTATACCATGCTCCATTAAAAGAAACTATGTTAAAACTGATTTATGTGATCTTGGAGCCGGTGTTGACACCTACTGAAATATCTTTGCAAATGGCTGATAAATCAACTGCTATACTTGTCGGTATTTGTGAGGATCTGCCTGTTGTAGTTGCAAACGTTACTATTTTAACGGACTTTGTTATTCTTGATATTCCCGAGGACGATAGTATGTCTATTATTCTTGGAAGACCCTTTTTGAATACTGCTGGGGCTGTTATTGATTGCACTAAAGGCAATGTCACTTTTCATGTTAATGGTAATGAGCATACGATACACTTTCCGAAGAAACAACCTCAAGTTCATAGTATCAACTCTATTGGAAAAAATCCATCGATTATATTTGGAGGTTTTGAATTTCCTCTTCCTACTGTCAAGAAGAAATATGATATTCTTATTATTGGGGATGTGCATATCCCCGTTGAGGTAACATAGTGTTATTCGAAATTTCTCCGGTTCCATGTTATTCGGAATGAGTTCGTTAACAAGACTTGATCAACCTTGTTAGTGGATTCCTTTTGATGATCATGAGATGGATGAAACTAGAAGGCACAACCTTCTGTACCCCACTTTTACTTTCTGTCTGTTATCTGATTATCCGTGCAATATAAAAATACCTCGAAAAGAAAAGTTCTCCAAATGCCCTGAAAATTAAATATGATTTTTTCTAGAATATTTGAGGATTTATGGAACTGAGAACACACCAGGGGGTCAACCACCTGCCCACAAGGGTGAAGGGCATGCCCACCCCCTTAGGGCGCGCCCCCTGCCTCGTGGGCCTACGGTGGCCCTCCTCCACTTATTCTTGCACCCATACTCTCCTTCTTCCTCCCCCAAACACGGATCACCAGCTCAAACCCGAGTCCAAGCTCGTTTTGCTGCCATTTTCGATCTCCTTGCTCAAAGCACCTCTCACAAAACTGCTTGGGGAGATTGTTCCCTTGTATGTGACTCCTCCATTGGTCCAATTAGTTTTTGTTCTAGTGCTTTACTCATTGCAAATTTGTGTTGCTTAGGTGACCCTGTTCTTGAGCTTGCATGTCATATTTATATGGTCAAAAGTAGTTTTGATGCATGATATAGGCCCTAGGCACTTGTAGGAGTAGTTACTATCAATATTATTGAGTTTGGTTTACTTTTATTTTGAAGTTACTAAAAATTTCAAAAAAATTCAGAAAATGATGAGGAGACCTTTGAGGGGCTCATCGAGCCAAAGCTCGAAGGAAAAGGCACCAAAGCCTAAGTATAATCTGCCTCGCACCGCGGAGGTTCGGGTGTGTGAATGGCCTTCTGAGGATTTCTTAAGAGTAGCCGGGATTTATGAAGATTTTCATGAATTGGCTCAGACTGCAGGCCTTACTGCTTTCCTCCATGACCAATGCGATCAGTATCTCTTGCTCACAAATACCTTTGTGCAAAACTTTCATTTTCATTCTAGGAACTCACCACCTACGGTGGAATTTCATTTATATGATGAGCATAAGGAGATGTCACTTTATGATTTCCGTTGGATTTGTTTAGTCCCTTTTGCAGGCAAGACAGAAGAACCACATCATGATGATGTGGAGGGGTTTATTGACACTATCACTGTAGGGGAAACAAGGAAGGTTTCTGATGCACGAATCACTAGCATACATTTTCCTGTTTTATGCTACTTTGCATTATTTGCTAGTCGTTGCTTAATTGGTCACGGAAACTATGGAAACCTGAGTATCCCTGATATTATTATTTTGCACCACGGTTTATACGGTGTTAACTCTTTTAGTATGGGCAGCATTATTGCCAAACGGTTAAGTCTGAACTGTACCAAGGGCCCCATCTTTGGAGGCATCTATGCTACATGCCTAGCTGCACATTTTAACATACCTATTAGGCATGCTGAGAAGGAAGAAGAAGTGATGCCCCGTGTTTATCTAGGTTATAAAAGATGGTGGCACATGATTTTATTGTTAAGAATAGGGAAGGAGAGCTTAAATATCAATTATTCTTTAATAAACATCATCCTGAGACTATTACCTTGCCCGCTCCTTCTTTGTTTGATTTGACTGTAGGCACGTACCTTGTTCCGTTGATGGCTATCCACGCCTACCGGAACCGTGCACCAGCCGAGGAGCCAGAGCCGGAACCACAATTTGATCCTTCACGACAGTCTAATTACCAGTGGGATCTGGAGATGATTGTCATCTAGTGGCAATCTGAGCCTTCTTCTTCCTCATCATAGTACGACCCCAACAACTATTATTATGGATATCCGCCAGGCCAGCCGTGGCCATAGACCAACTTAGGCCAAAAGCCTAAGCTTGGGGGAGTACGTATTTCCCACCGACACTACATTTCTGTTCACACACTCCTTGCTAAATGTCGGTGCTCATACTTTTTTATTGTATCATCCATGCTAGTTTATTTCCTTTTTATGCTTTCTTCTTGTGTGTTTAATAAACCTTAAGAAAAACCAAAAAAAATTAGTTGTAGCTTTTAATTAGTTTACTTTCCATGCTTGTAGTAGTAATTAAAAAGAAAACCAAAAAATATTTCCTGTTCTTCTTTTGCTTGTTGGGAGCTTTCCCGTGTAAATAGTTTTATTTCTTTTCTTTTCTTTGGGGTCGATAGGAGAAGACCATAATTAAATTTTTGAAGAGGCTCTTATATGCATTATTGTTGATCTGACAAAAGAGCCCATATTGCCTTGTCTTCTCCTATTTATTGAATGCTTGCAGATTCCAGCTTAGTCCAATGCACGTGCACTACTATTATTATTCACATCGTTCGGTCGTGCAAGTGAAAGGCAATTATGATGATATATGATGGAGTGGCTGAGATGAGAAAAGCTGGTATGAACTCAACCTCTTTTGTTTTGTAAATATGATTAGTTCATCGTTCTTCATTCGGCCTATTATGAATAAATATGTTTGCAATTACAATTAGAGATCATAGTTTCTTGTGCCATGTTTGATTAGCTATGAGTTATAATGGTTTACCTTGCGTGCCAACATGCTATTGAGATGATTATGATGTGGTATGATAGGGTGGTATCCTCCTCTGAATGATTTAAGTGACTTGACTTGGCACATGTTCACGCATGTAGTTGAAACAAAATCAACATAGCCTTCATGATATTTATGTTCATGGTGGATTATATCCTACTCATGCTTGCATTCGGTGTTGATTAATTTTAATGCATGTTCATGTCTGTTGTCGCTCTCTAGCTGGTCGCTTACCAGTCTTTTGCTAACCTTCACCTGTACTAAGCGGGAATACTGTTTGTGCATCCAATCCTTAAACCCCAAAGTTATTCCATATGAGTCCACTATACCTACCTATATACAGTATCTACCTACCATTCCAAGTAAATTTGTATGTGCCAAACTCTAAACCTTCAAATAAATATCATGTTTTGTATGCTTGAATAGCTCATGTATCAACTAGGGCTATCTGTATCTTCTATGTTAGGCGGGTTATTCTCAAGAGGAGTGGACTCCGCTCCTCACTCACGAGATAAATGGCTGGTCACCGGGATGCCCAGTCCCATGCTTTATGCAAACTAAATCAAAATAATTGCAAACAAAACTCCCCCTGGGACTCTTGTTAGTTGGAGGCACTCGTTGTTTCGAGAAAGCCATGGATTGACGCTTGTTGGTGGAAGGGGGAGTATAAACTTTACCATTCTGTTTGGGAACCGCCTATAATGTGTGTAGCATGGAAGATATCGCCATCTCTTGGTTGTTATGTTGACAATGAAAGTATACCGCTCAAAATATTATTCACCTCTGTTTTAAAACCGAGCTCTGGCACCTCTACAAATCCCTACTTCCCTCTACGAAGGGCCTATCTATTTGCTTTTATGCTGAGTCATCATACTCTTATTAAAAAGCACCAGTTGGAGAGCACTGTTGTCATTTGCATTCATTATAGTTAGTTTACATTGAGTATGACTTGACTGGATCTCTTTTACCATGAATTACAATGTCTAGTCAGTCCTTGGTCTTTAAAGGTGCTCTGCATTTATGTTTTGCGGTCTCAGAAAGGGCTAGCGAGATACCAACTTGTTATATCATATTATGATTGTTTTGAGAAAGTGTTGTCATCTGAGTTTTATTATTATGGCTCACTAGTTTATTATGCTATTGATATGAGTAAACTTGAGACCTATGCGTTATTGCGAATGTGGTTAGTTATAATCTTTGCTGAAAACTTGAATGCTGGCTTTACATATTTACAACAACAAGAGCAAACAGAGTTTGTAAAAGTTTATCTTTATCACTTTCAGTTTGTCAACTGAATTGCTTGAGGACAAGCAAAGGTTTAAGCTTGGGGGAGTTGATACGTCTCCAACGTATCTAATTTTCCAAACACTTTTGCCCTTGTTTTCGACTCTAACTTGCATGATTTGAATGGAACTAACCCAGACTGACGCTGTTTTCAGCAGAACTACCATGGTGTTATTTATGTGGAGGAGCAAACGTTCTCGGAATGACCTGAAACTTCACGGAGACACTTTTTAGAAAATAAGAAAAATACCTGCCAAAGATGAAGGCCAGGGGGCCCACCACCTTGCCATGAGAGTGGGTGGCGCGCCCCCCCTACCTCGTGGCCCCCCTGTTGCCTTTCCGACTCCAACTCCACCTCCATATATTGAGTTTCGGGGAGAAAAAAATCAGGGAGATGAAATCATCGCGTTTTACGATACGGAGCCGCCGCCAATGAACTGGAGCTAGTTCTGTGTCACCCTAGGTTATGACTTCTTACATGATGAACCGCATCCGCCATAATTCTCCATCACCGATCCATTGCCTACAAGCTTTCCATATATTGTGCTTCGCTTATTTACTTTTCCGTTGCTATTGCTATCATCACCACAAAATACTAAAAACATTGCTTTTACTATTGTTACCTTTTGCTACCATTATCACTACTATCACATTACTTTGCTACTAAACACTTTGTTGCAGATATTAAGTTTCCAGGTGTGGTTGAATTGACAACTTAGCTGCTAAAACTTGAGAATATTCTTTGGCTCCCCTTGTGTCGAATCAACAAATTTGGGTTGAATATTCTACCCTCGAAAACTGCTGCAATCCCCTATACTTGTGGGTTATCACGCTTCCATCGACGAAGAGCACCGTACTATCCTGAGTGCGGTGATCGAGAAAGTTCAGTCCGCCAAAAACGGACTGACTGAAGCTTGCGCCAGCCTCCTAACAGGCTTTGAGGTAAGCAATCAAAATATAAGAAAATATTACAGCATAGACAGTAGCCCCTGATGCTCTGTTCGGCGTTCGAGTAGAAAGGCCGAATAGAGGATCAAATGATGACTTAGGAGTCTCATCAGAATATATCTATGTGTATGTGCAGGCTTCGCTGCTGGCCGCTGCCGCATGTACTATGGAGGTCTCTGCGCTGAAGCAGGACCTGGAGCGGTCCGAGAACGAGCTTGGCCTTAACAAGAGGCAGCTCGACGAGAGCGAAGGTAAGCAATACCTTGTCTGTATAAAATAAAAGAAGTTCGGGTGTAAAGTAACAGGATCATCATGAATTTTCCAGGGGCCACGACCGAAGTGGCGACCCTGAAGAAGGCGCTGTCCGAGGCCGAAGACAAAGCGGCCGAGGAGCGCATTGAGCTGGAGAAACAAGAAGCCCGAGTGGGCGAGGTGCAGCAGGAGCTCGAGGCTCTCGCCAAAAAACACGAGTCCTTGGAGCTTGACTCTACGATGCGAGAGTCCAAGCTCGCGCAGGCGCTTGAAAGCGCCCGGAGCGCCAAGGCTGAAGCCCACAAGGCCCTCTAGGAGATTGATGCAGTGAAGAAGATAGCAGAGGGTAAGGCATTCATTATGTGAAGCAAGCATGTGAAGGAAGCTTTCCTTTTACTTACCCGAGTTCGGAGCTCTCCAGGAGCGTTTGCAGATCTTCCCCGCAGTGTGCTGGATGCCGCGGAGTTTTACCGAGCTGAGGAGGGGAGCTCGACGGAGAAGTTGTTCTAGTCTCAGTATACTGGGACCGAACACCCCGTGCCCTTGAGCGACCAGATGAAGCAAATGGTCGAGCTTCACAAGGCGGCCGAACAGGCCATGAGGGGCCTTATAGTCAGTATTGCCTAGCTTGCCTTCCACGCCAAGGGGAGTCGCATCAGGACACGGGACGAAGTCTTCAATCTTGTATCTTCATAGTCCAATAGTCCGGCCAAAGGATATAGTCCGGCTGTCCGGAGACCCCCTAATCTGGGACTCCCTCACCCCATCATCGACGGATTTTACCTCACTTGAGTCCTTATGGACAGCGGCCGCAGCCTGCACCTGCTCTATCAGGATACGGTTCGAAAAATGGGCATCAATCCGTTGAGGATCAAAACCACCAAAACCACCTTTAAGGGCGTCATCCCAGGTGTAGGGGCCCATTGCATGGGCTCAATCATGCTAGAAGTGGTCTTCAGATAACGGAACAACTTCCGAAGCAAGGAGTTAATCTTCGACATCGTCCCGTTTCGCAGGGGCTATCATGCACTACTCAGACGAACTGCATTTCCAAAATTCAATGCAGTACCGCATTATGCATACCTCAAGCTCAAGATTCCAGGACCTCGGGGGTCATAACAGTGAATGGAAACAAAGAACGCTCGCTCCACACGGAAGAGCACACTGCGGCCCTTGCAGCAGAAAGCAGCCTTTCAAGGCAAACCACTAATTCGGCAATACAGCCCCCGAACACCTTCAAGCGTGCCCGGAGTAAACTGCAACAGAATCGCCTGGCACATTCAGAGCTCGCCTAGCAATTCGGCCCCCGTCCCAGTCCCAGTCAAGCGACGAAATTCATGTCGCGCGTACATAATTACGCACTAAAAATACCATGGACATAGGCGGGGGCACAATCAGGACATGTCCCGCAATGCGGCTTAACCGCCCTAGGGGTTGTATATCTTTACCATTTCTTTTCACTTTCAGGGCCTCACTCTCTGGAAACCCTTTCCGGCAGTATGATTGCTGGACACATTACGGGAAGGGACAAACATGGCGGAAAGAAGCTAGGATGTATACGGGAACCCCCAGGTGGTCTCTAATAATAATACCTGCTTTCTACTATCCATACGCAACTTGCCCTTGGATAGGACATTTCGAATAGTCCTACTTTCTGCTTACTGCACTACCTGTACCAGTACGCTTCGACGTATTATTTAAATAACAATGCATAGCATTAGTCTATTATTGCATTATTCAATCTTTTTTTTCCTTTATGTCCATTTATGACAATCCGCACCCGTAAATTCGGGAATGGTCAGTATGCTAGGGGCTTTCGTTTACCCCATAATACGGCGCGAGAGGTCCGAACACTTTCGCCAGTGCGGCACCCCGAACTTATAGCATTATATGCATCAGCTCCGAATCATGTCTTGGGTCAATAGTTGGGTTTGCCCGGCTCCCATGCTTTGGTACCTTACGTTCCGCTATATCGGCTAAGGTAGCGGTGGGAGAACTACTGCGATTGTGTCCCGGTTCTTCCGTACGAGCACCTCAGTAGAGAAAGCCGAAAACTGACTGTCATTATAGGGCGAGAGACTGGTCGCTGTTCGAGAGGTCTCAAGTCCTTAAAGACTTTTTCTGCTTCGGGCGAGGAGTCGGCCTTGTCCGGCTTAGGCGTGTATAGCGCCCCAAATTCGGCCTTCCAAATACCAGGGGCTTCGCCAAAACTTAAAATTGTAGACTTCTATGGCTAAGTGAGAGTGATAAAGCATTATAGTCCGATTGCCTGGTTCGTTGCGCTGAACACCTCCCTTGAAGGACCCAAAATTGGGGTAAAGAGTGCTCAGGTTTATCCCGAACACCCCAGTACTAGTTACATGGGGGGAGAAGCCGACGACTGGCCAACTCTCAGATTTTGTAAATGGCCGCACAGAAGGTAATATTTTAAATTAAAAAAGTGTTGCATAGCGCAGATGAACTTGTTTCACATTACAGGATCACACGAGCATGTTCATTCAAAAATTACATCCCTGGCACATTCATCCGCCACAAGGCGGGAACCCTTCAGGACACTCTCATAGTACATCTCGGGGCAGCGATGCTCCTTGCCCTCCGGTGGCCCCTCCTTCACCAGCTTCACAGCGTCCAGCTTCGCTGAGTGCACCTTCACCCGGGCAAAAGCCCTGCGCGCACCCTCGCTGCAGACGGACCGCTTTATGACTTCAAGCCGTGGGCAGGCGTCGACGAGCCGCCTTACCAGACCGAAGTAGGTGCCGGACAGGGGATCGCCAGGCCACATCCAGACTATAAGGCCCATCATGGCTTGTTCGGCCGCCTTGTGAAGCTCGACCAACTGCTTCAGCTGGTCACTCAAGGGCACGGGGTGTTCGGTCCCAGTATACTGAGACCAGAACAACTTCTCCATCAAGGTCCCCTCCTCAGCTCGGTAAAACTCCACAGCATCTAGTACACTGCGGGGAAGATCTGCAAACGCTCCTCGAGAGCTCCGAACTAGGGTAAGTGAGGGAGTCCTGGATTAGGGGGTGTTCGGATAGCTGGATTGGGCGTAGAAGCCAAGGAGCGCAACATCTACAAGAAAGCGGACTTTATTCAAACAGGTACATGGAATTTGGAGGAGAACCCACCTTGCAATGCCGAAGACAATCTGCGCGCCGGACTCATCATCATTGAAGCCTGGTTCGGGGGCTACTGAGGGAGTCCTGGATTAGGGGGTGTTCGGATAGCCGGACTATACCTTCAGCCGCACTCCTGGACTATGAAGATACAAGATTGAAGACTTTGTCCCGTGTCCGGAAGGGACTTTCCTTGGCGTCGAAGGCAAGCTTGGCGATACGGATATGCAGATCTCCTACCATTGTAACCGACTGTATGTAACCCTAACCCTCATAGGTGTCTATATAAACCGGAGGGTTTTAGTCCGTAGGACAACATACACATCAACAATCATACCATAGGCTAGCTTCTAGGGTTTAGCCTCTCTGATCTTGTGGTAGATCTACTCTTGTACTACCCATCGAGAGGGTTTTACCTCCATCGAGAGGGCCCGAACCTGGGTAAAACTTCGTGTCCCTTGCCTCCTGTTACCATCCGGCCTAAACGGACAGTTCGAGACCCCCTACCCGAGATCCGCCGGTTTTGACACCGACATTGGTGCTTTCATTGAGAGTTCCTCTGTGTCGTCGCCATCAGGAAGGATGCCTCGCCCCGTCTTTAAAGACGGCACCGTTGCTAAGGGAGCTTTGGCTGTCTGTCAAACCCTCCGGTTAGGTGGCTTTCTTATGACCGCCTATTCGGCCTCTGCGCCGACGATGACCTCTCGAGCCATCGAAAACAATCTTCATGTCAACTTGGAACTTGCCGTGCAGTTAGATACAATAGAGCTTTCTTCCATAAACAAGCTCTTGGATCGCTTCGCCGCCCTAGGAGTCGCTATGGATTACGACCAGATTGGGCCTAAAACCGATATGAGAGAGATTAACTCTCCCCAAGCCACCCATCACGTTGCCGTGGTAGAGGGACAGTGCGACGACCCTTCATCTATCTTAAGGACTCGCTATGTCCGGATTCCCGATCCCTCCAAGCCGGATGCCCGCGGAGGGGAGGATATCACTCAAGACCTGAACCTAGAATCAGACGACAGACTGGATTCATTGGACGACATCCAGGAATCCAAATTTTCGAGCTCGGAAATTCCTCGGCCTCTGAGCCTCAGATGGGGTGAGGCTTCAGATTTAATTCCACCCACCCACCTGAACATTAGCGATCTATCCCAAATCAGGCAAGAGCCCAAAGAAAGAGTACATCATTACTGTGCTAGATTCCTCCTGGTTATGAACAGGATAAAGGGCTGCCGCAAGGAACTTGCAATTCCATTCTTCTGCAATAATTGCACGGACAAGGGAATACTCAACGCCATAAGTCGCCGTGATATTACACGCTTCGCTGACTTGGCGTCCATAGTATGAAAGTACTGTGCGATGGAAAGCACCCGGAAAACCGAAACAACATTTTGTGACAATCCGGCCCTTAAGGCAAACCATTCCGAAATAAAAGGGTGCATCATCGCCAGACACCCGGGTCAAAAACCAAAAGGCAAAAACCCTCTACAGGGCATGGAACCGTATTGGAAGGATGGCTTAATGGACCGTGTAAAATTCATAGTACAGAGGACGCCACACCAACTCACAGCCTTAGAGCATGTTGGATACTCCGGCAGGTGGCCAAAATTGGAGAAAACCTCCTAATTCCGGAGGCCACAGAAAGCCACCCCAGAGACACCAATACGGTATTAACAGTCTTCGAGACCTTCGCATCAAATAATATGCGAAAAAGGACACTCCACAGCCTTGCCGAAGTCTACCAAGTAGCAACAATAAACCCATGGAGTGACACGGCTATTACCTTTAACGCCAGTGATGAACCTAAATTCCGAACAGCCCGAGCACCAGCTGCATTGGTCCTCAGTCCAATTGTGGACGGCTTTCGTCTTACCAAGGTACTCATGGACGGCGGCAGCGGATTGAACCTCATCTATGAGGAAACTCTTCAAAAAATGGAAATAGACTGGAACCGCATCATGCGAAGCAGCACAACCTTTAGAGGAATAATCCCCAGTCGGGAAGCGCGCTGTACAGGAAAAATCACACTAGATGTGGTGTTCGGCACGCCGGACAAATACAGGTCCGAAGAGGTCACGTTCCATGTGGCCCATTCAGCAGCGGTTATCACGCTTTGCTAGGGCGGGAAGCATTTACAATCTTCCAAGAAATACCCCATTATGGGTACATGAAGCTCAAGATGCCCGGGCCCAACGGGATCATCACTCTCGCTAGTGATCCGAACATAGCACTCCGCGCCGAAAACAAGACAGCCGCACTGGCCCTCGAGGCACTATCTGAAGCCCTAGCGGTTGAGGAGCTGACTGCGCTGCGCTCTACGGTGAATAGGGACGATGTGGTACTCGACAAAAGATCCAAGTCCACCTCCTTTAAACCGGCGGATGAAATAGTCAAATTCCAAGTCCATCCAACGGACCCCAACAAAACAGCTTCCATCGGGGCACAGTTAAACCCTGATGTCGACGCCGCATTGCGAGAGTTCCTACGAGAGAACTGGGACATTTTCGCCTGGCACCCTTCAGACATGCCAGGAATCCCACGCAGGCTGGCCGAGCACAGCTTAAATATCCAAACAGGATTCAAACCTGTCAAACAGGCTCTTCGGCATTTTTCCGAACCTAAGAGACAGGCTATGGGAGAGGAGCTAGCAAAGCTATTGGAGGCCGGATTCATCAGAGATATAAAACATCGAGACTGGCTAGCAAACCTGGTGATGGTACCAAAGAAGGACAAATCCTGGTGCCTGTGTGTTGATTTTAAAGACCTTAACAAGGCTTGCCCAAAGGATCCCTTCCCCCTCCCCCGCATCGATCAAA
Organism: Triticum urartu; assembly: GCF_056163025.1. NCBI lineage: Eukaryota > Viridiplantae > Streptophyta > Magnoliopsida > Poales > Poaceae > Triticum > Triticum urartu. Next base: position 421,071,465 of record NC_141873.1, on the reverse strand, counting down.
TTATCTATGCTACCGCAGGACACGATTCGTTGTGTTTCCTCGACGCATATTCTGGCTACCATCAAATCAAGATGGCAGAACCAGACCAAGCCGCAACGGCATTTATCACACCATACGGGCCATTCTGCTTCAACATGATGCCCTTTGGGGTCAAAAACGCCGGCACAACATATTAGCGCATGATTCAGACATGTCTGGCAAGCTAGATCGGCAAAATAGTGGAGGCATACGTAGATGATGTGGTCGTCAAAACAAGAAATGTTGAATCTCTAGTAGACGACTTGAGGCTCACATTTGATAATCTCCGAACATACGACATCAAGCTCAACCCAGAAAAATGCGTTCTTGGCATTCCAGCCGGAAAGCTCTTGGGCTTCATTGTATCCAGTAGAGGAATTGAAGCAAATCCAGCCAAGACAAAAGTTAAAAGTATGTGTGGCGGCTCTAAGCCACTTTATCTCCCGCTTGGGAGAAAAGGCCCTTCCCCTTTACCGCCTCCTTCGGCGCACCGAACAGTTCAAATGGACGGACACGGCCACGGCTGGACTCGACGAAATAAAAGCCATAGTGGCAACAAACCCGGTCCTGGCCGCACCAAACACTGGCGAACCAATGCTATTGTACATCACAGCAACACATCAGGTTGTAAGCGCAGTGCTCATCGTCGAACGAGAAGCGGACAGACACAAATTCCCCCTTCAAAAGCCGGTCTATTACGTGTCCACTGTCCTCACTCCCTGCAAATCATGGTTCCCGCATTATCAAAAGATTGTGTTCGCGGTATTCATGGCATCCCGGAAGCTACGACACTACTTTCAAGAGTGTTCAATAACAGTAGCCTCGGAAGTACCACTTAACGATATTATAAACAACGGTGACGCAACGGGCCGGATTGCGAAATGGGCCATCGAGCTGCTCCCATTCGACATAACTTATAAGCCACGACGAGCCATCAAGTCACAAGTTTTGGTCGACTTCATCGCAGAATGGACGGAGGCCGAATTCCCTAAAGAGTACGACACATATTCAAATTGGATCATGCATTTCGACGGCTCCAAAATGTTGGCCGGACTGGGGGCTGGCGTCGTTTTGACGTCCCCCATAGGAGACAAAGTTCAATACGTACTACAGATTATGTACATGGACTCCAACAACGCAGCCGAATATGTGGCCCTTCTACATGGTCTCCGGATGGCAGTATCCATGGGCATCCAATGCCTAGAGGTGCGCGGGGACTCGAACCTCGCAATCTCCCAAATAAATGGAGACTTCGATGCCAAGGATCCAAAAATGGCAGCTTACCGCAACACCGTCCTAAAAATATCAGCTCGGTTCGAAGGGCTTGAATTTCACCATATAGCCCGGGAAAATAATCAGGCGGCAGATGTCCTGGCACGCATCGGCACAAAACGCGATGTAGTCCCCCCCCAACATCTTCTTGGAAAGGCTGTTCAAGCCATCCGTGGCATGGGAAGGGGAGACGAACAATAATAGCCAGAACCCCACCGCACTGCCCGACACCGAACATTCGGACACAATCGGAGGCTCTGCCATTGAAATAACACCTTCAGCCCACTTAATAATGGCCGTCATCGCCCCGTGGACAGAACCATTCCTCGCCTACCTTACTAGGCAAGAACTCCCCGAGGACCAAAATGAGGCACGCTGCATACTGCGGCGATCCAAAGCCTACAGAGTCCATGAGGGAGAGCTTTATAAGAAAAGCACTACCGGAGTCCTTCAAAGGTGCATCTCCGAAGAGGAGGGGCGGAATCTCCTGGCTGAGATCCATGCCGGACTCGGCGGTCATCACGCTGCAGCCCGATCCCTGGTAAGCAAGGCCTTCCGTACAGGCTTTTATTGGCCGACGGCCCGGGCAGACACTCAGGACTTAGTCCAACGATGCACCGGTTGCTAGCTCTTTGCAAACCAAAGCCCTATGCCACCCACCAACCTCCAAACTATCCCCATCACTTGGCCCTTTGCGGTCTGGGGGCTTGATATGGTTGGACCCTTAAAGGCGGAACCCACAAGCACAAATACTTACTGGTCACGGTGGATAAGTTCACCAAATGGATAGAAGCCAAGCCTGTTAAGAAGGCCGAATCCGGACCTGTGATAGACTACATATCCGGGGTTGTACACCATTACGGCGTCCCCCACGACATCATCACTGATAATGGCACGAACTTTACGGCCGACGAGGTAAAACTGTGGTGCAAAAACATGGGCATAAAGCTCGATTATGCTTCCGTCTAACACCCACAAACTAACGGCCAGGTCGAACGCGCTAACTGTCTTATCATGAGCGGCCTTAAACCCAGATTAGTGCGGTCCCTCAAGGAATCTAACACGCACTGGGTAGAGGAGCTCGACTCCGTACTCTGGGGGCTGCGGACTACGCCGAATCGCACCACCGGATACACACCATTCTTTATGGTGTACGGCGCAGAGGCAGTTTTGCCTTGCGACATAATTCATGACTCACCTCGAGTGCACATGTACGAGGAAAGAGAAGCCGAGCTCGATCGGCAGGACAGTTTGGATGCGTTAGAGGAGGAGCGTGACGTGGTGAAATCCCGTTCCGCATTCTATCAACAGCAAGCTCGAAGATACCAAAGCAGAGAAGTACGGCCAAAAATTACAACGTTGGCGAATTAGTTCTACGCCTGCCGGACAAGAAAAAGGACAAACTCAAGGCCAAGTGGGAAGGTCCCTTCATAATTGACCAAGTCCTGACTGGTGGAGCATACCGCCTGCGAAACGCATCGGATAACCGACTCGAGCCGAACCCATGGAACGCAGCCTGTCTCCGAAGATTCTATGCCTAGCGCTGGATCCTGTGTTCGTCTCCTCACTCTGCCCATTTTTTATACTTTCCGTCTTACATTTCTCTCCTTCTCTCATTTTCTCTCTCTTATAACCTTTAAAGGCTCATAAATTGACGCACTATCCATGCACAATAAACCTGGGGGCTTCTTCAAACAGAAGCTTATTTAATACGGGCTTCATGCCCAACACATGTGTCCAACTTCTGCTTGTACCTTTTATTCACCATTATATGCATCGATATGACTTAAGTTTTGGCCAAGCTGGGTTGCCTGGCTCCTGTGCTTACCCCTACGTTCCCGATTGTTTGGCTAGGAGGTAAAGGGAGCACCTCTGCGATTGTTACTGCCGAGTCAGCCGGACGTGTACCTCAGACTGGGTGAAGCCAAAAGCTAGCGTTCTTAAGAGAATATTCGGTCGGTGAACTAAAGATGATCTTTTTCTTTATCTATGTGCTCCCAGGTGTTTTTCCTGCGTTTCTTTTTGCAGCATGGACATGCACTTTAGGGCATGCCCCCCAGGGAAAGGAACCCCTAATGGAACTATTCTCCCTAGAAGATGTTTCTTACTAACCATGTAATATAACATAACTAGTCTGGCACTTGTCTGTTCACGCACTAATGACCCCTACGCCTGGTCTCCACGCATTCCCCGGTTCCTATATAAACGCATGGGAATTTGGACACACTCCGGACCGTCAGGTCCCGAGGTTGAAGCGAAAAGGTCGGCCATGACAAATGATCTAGAATCCGGCTAGAAGGCATTATAAATGTCAATTCAATTACATAGTCATTTTAACTGATTGTATTCCTCTTCAATACCATCTAACAGGTTGTCTAATTTACAGTCCTGGTGGGAATACTTTGCGGCCAACTCTACTTGGCCGTACACTAAGCTTACAGGGATCTCCTTCCCATCGGGCCCTATAGGACCGACCTCGGCCATGTGGTTGGGGTCAGCCTTTGAGTACCGCGTCTTCACCATGGCCCAGGCTCCCTAGCGCCTTGACGGCAGGCCGATATCTTCCACAATTGGAAGCGCCGCCGTGCTCCCTTTAGCTTCTCCGCAAGCTCTCCAAGACCTTCGGGCATGGAGACGGATGGCCACAGGGCCTGGGCGACGCCTCGCATTGCCTGCCGAACTCGATTGAGCAGTTGCAAGAGCTCGGGAAGAAGGTCACCCATAGAACCAGGCTTCTCCTCTGCAGGACGACCCGTTAACACACCTACGGACATTACTCTGTTAGTCGACTTCCCCGCCGAACTTTCTTTCAAAAGGTTCATTCAAGAACTTACTAAATATGCCGCGCCGAAGCCGCTGATTCTCCTTCACAGAGTCTGACAGCTGGGCACGAACATCTTTCAGCTTGACGCCCAGATGGGTGTTGGCATCTTGAAGAACATTCTTCTCCCCCATCACCTTTAATAGCACCCTCTCACCAGCCTTTAGCTGGCGTAGGAGGTGTTGCTTTTCCGGATTCAATCTGGCGCCATCTACAGTTTTATTTGTCAGATTCGCACCAAAGCCGTGCCTCACAAAATACTTATCTTTCGAAATGTATATTACCAGAGGGGGTCTCCTTAGGCTCCCCTACCGCGGCTAGTGCGGCCTCTAGTTGGGCTTTGCACCCTTCCAGCTCCTTGGACATTAGGGAATTCTTTTATGTAAGAACCTGCATATCAAATGATCCTTAAATCAGTTATTCTAACTGTTTCATGTCTCGGGGCTACTGCTACATATATATTTACCACAATTTTCTTACCTGTATGTCTTTTACATATTGCTCCGTGGCTCTGGCTAGACCATCTTGAGCAGCACGGAGGTGCACACCTCCTGAATTGAAGGCATCTAACGCCTCTTGGGAGAAGCAAGTGTCATGAAAAATTGTCCGGCGACGCTTGTGGTTCATGGCACTTTCCACCTTAGAGTTGGTGGCAGACAACCCGTCCGCATCCTCCGTCGGAGGAACGTCTGACACGCGCCTTGCATTCGCCTCCACCCTCAGACCAGGCTTTGGAGCCTGGCTGGTGGAGGCGCGATTGGCAGCCTCTCCGGATATAGTCCGGCGAGGCCTCTTTGTCCTGGAGAAAGCACGAGTGTCAAATGTGCCTCAAAGGTATAACAACTGGGATAGAAGGGCGCGCCATACCTTTGCGCTGATGCCGCGGCCCGGATTGCACCTCTTTTCTGCCCACCGGGCCCTGCGGCCCCTCGTTGGCTTGTCGCCGCAGGTTCGGCCTTCCGCCTCAAAAACCTCCCCTTCAAAGTTCGGTTGCAATCAGGAAACTGAACACGAGTGGACGGATCCCTATCCGGGGTACTGGGACTTCGATCTCAGGTACCTGGGGCGTCAGGATTAGCCCTGGGTAATCGGCCGTAATGGCCACCAAGGCGTTGTCCTCGCTCAATTGATGGAACACTCCATCAATCAGCTCCACAGATATGTCCAGATCCTCTTGAGAGGCCGGGTCGAGAGATCGTCCTGGGTCCTCGGGTTGTGGAGGCGGGCTGTTAATTTTCTTAACAGCCCGGCGCAGTTCCTGCGTTAAAATCATTAGACTAAATATTTAACAATGGGAACACTAAACGGATGAGCAAGTAAATGCGACCACTTACCCAGCTTGGGGGATTGTGCATAGAGAATCCACCCTGTGGGTTGACGCAGAGAAATTCCTCCTCTTCTCCCTTGTACAAAGTGGACAATATCTTTAATAGAGCGGCAATTGAATCTGGCCCTTTACGGCCGTAACGGGTGGTGTCGTCCTCCCCGTTGAAATCCCACATGGGGTGGCTTCTATACTGAAGCGGTTGCACCCCCCGCATGATGCATTCGGCCATAACTCCGATCATGGTTAGTTTGGAATGGGCCAACAATCTTATTCGGCCCATCAGGTAAACGACGTCCCTCTCACTTTCCCTTTGAGGGCTCCGTGGACGCCAGCTTAGGCGCTTCTTTAAGGGAGCATTGTCTAATTCTAGGAGGACGAACCGGACAGGATCTGGCAGCGGGACATCTTCTATATAGAACCATTCCGAGGGCCAATCTTCGGACGCCTTCTTTGGGGTGCCGGACAGATATCCGGTCCCGGTGATGCGCCATACTTCGGCTTCGCCCACTTGATACATGGACCCTTTCTTGGAACGGGGCATGAGGCAAAATAGCTCCTTCCATAGTCTGAAATGAGCTTCAATACCCAAGAACAGCTCGCAGAGGGCTACAAAGCCCGCGATATGCAATACTGAAGCAGGCGTGAGATGGTGTAGCTGGAGGCCGTAGAACTCCAGCAGCCCCCGGAGAAATGGGTGGATGGGAAATCCGAGCCCCCTTACTAAATAAGGGACGAGGCACACCCGCTCTCCTTTGGATGGATTAGGGCCTTCTCTGTTTGCTCTCCGCCATTGTAGACGGCAAGACCGGCTCGAACCAGGACCATATAGGCTGGGGGGAGAAATTCCTTGGTCTGGAGCGTCACTAGCTCGCTATGTGGGGTGGAACATCTCTCCCAATATCCAGGCTTAGGGCTGGAAGGGTGAGCGGAGGAGTTGCGGCGGCTGGCCATGGTGGAATGGACCTTTGTCAGATGTGCTCCAATGAACACTCGTGGAGGGGAGAAGGTGTGGACTGGATCTAAATCCTCGTCCCCATAAATATGGAAGCTCATTTACATGGCTAGGGGTGTGAACGTAAAAACACTCGGGCTTTTCATATTCGTCTGACACATGGGAAACGGCCATTATTGGGCGTAGAAGCCAAGGAGCGCAACATCTACAAGAAAGCGGACTTTATTCAAACAGGTACATGGAATTTGGAGGAGAACCCGCCTTGCAATGCCGAAGACAATCTGCGCGCCGGACTCATCATCATTGAAGTCTGGTTCGGGGGCTACTGAGGGAGTCCTGGATTAGGGGGTGTTCGGATAGCCGGACTATACCTTCAGCTGGACTCCTGGACTATGAAGATACAAGATTGAAGACTTTGTCCCGTGTCCGGAAGGGATTTTTCTTGGTGTGGAAGGTAAGCTTGGCGTTACGGATATGCAGATCTCCTACCATTGTAACCGACTCTATGTAACCCTAACCCTCTCCGGTGTCTATATAAACCGGAGGGTTTTAGTCCGTAGGACAACATACACATCAACAATCATACCATAGGCTAGCTTCTAGGGTTTAGCCTCTCTGATCTCGTGGTAGATCTACTCTTGTACTACCCATATCATCAATATTAATCAAGCAGGAGGTAGGGTTTTACCTCCATCGAGAGGGCCCGAAACTGGGTAAAACTTCATGTCCCTTGCCTCCTGTTACCATCCGGCCTAGACGCACAGTTCGGGACCCCCTACCCGAGATCCGCCGGTTTTGACACCGACAGTAAGCAAAAGGAAAGTCTCCTTCACGTGCTTGCTTTGCATAATGAATGCCTTACACGCTGCTATCTTCTTCCCCACATCAATCTCCTGGAGGGCCTTATGGGCTTCAGCCCTGGCGCTCCGGGCGCTTTCAAGCGCCTGCGTGAACTCGGACTCTCGCATCTTAGAGTCAAGCTCCAAGGACTCGTGTTTTTTGGCGAGAGCCTCGAGCTCCTGCTGCACCTCACCCACTCGGGCTTCTTGTTTCTCCCGCTCAATGCGCTCCTTGGACGCTTTGTCTTCGGCCTCGGACAGCGCCTTCTTTAGGGTCGCCACTTCGGTCGTGGCCCCTGGCAAATTCATGATGATCCTATTACTTTACACCCGAACTCCCTTTTATATATATAGACAAGGTATTGCTTACATTTGCTCTCCTCGAGCTGCCTCTTGGTAAGGCCGAGCTCATTCTCGGACCGCTCCATGTCCTGCCTCAGTGCAGAGACCTCCGCCATACGCGCAGCAGCGACCAACAGTGAAGCCTGCACATACACATAGATATTTTTTGATTAGACTCCTGAGTCATCATTTGATCCTCTATTTCGGCCTTTCTTCTCGAACGCCGAAAAGAGCATTAGGCGCTACTATCTATGCGGTAATATTTTCTTATATTTTTATGGCTTACCTCAAAGCCTTTTAGGAGGCTGGCGCAAGCTTCGGTCAGTCCACTTTGGCGGACTGAACTTTCTCGATCACCGCACTCATGATAGTGCGGTGCTCTTCGTCGATGGAAGCACCGCGAAGCGCTTCTAGCAAGTTCTCCGGTACCTCTAGATAGACAGAGGATACCGGCACGGGCGGCTTGCCCCCCTTAACGGGGGGTCGCCCGCCGGAGTCCGGAACCACCGAAGATTCCGGTGCAGTGTTCGACTGGGGGCCGAACCTAGAGCCCATGGGAGTCCGGCTCCCTTTGCACCCAGGGTCCGGAAGGTCGCCTCGAGGCGCCCCCAGGACTGCATCCCCTTGGCCCGATGCCTGTTGAGACAAAACCTCGACGTTGTCCGCAGGGCAAGGGGTGGAGGCGGTCGGAAGAGAACCGCTGTTCATATCCGACGAGTCCAACGAACCGCTCGACGAAGATACGTCGAGATGCGCTCGGGACGGACTGCATAATCATGTTCGGCATGAGGAGAAGCAGTGCTGTAAAACATACCATGAATTACTATGGTGTCCGGATACTTAAGACTTCGCCAGGGGCTTGACCCTGGGTAGCAAATCATCGCCGCTGTAGGTGGCCGTCGTGGAGCAGTCTGGAGGGAGGGTCCTGCCCTTCTTGGACCCTTCGGCCTCCCCGATTGGGTCGGCCTTCCTTTTCTTGTCTCTCTCGGCTGGGGGGAGAACTTTCCTCTTCCTCCTCCTCATTTTCGTGGGAGGAGGGTGCGTCGGAGTTATCGGACGATGAGTCCAATACAACCTTGCCCCGGAGACCCTTTCGGTCCCCGCAACCTTCTTCTTGACCTTCTTGACCGGCACCTCGTAAGGTGCCGGTACCAGCATCTCCATCAGGAGAGCATCTGCAGGATCCAACGGCAGGGGGCGGGGCAATCGATCTGCTCCGTTGTCTTCACCCAGTCCTGTTAAAGGCATGGACGGCTTAGATCCCGCACATGATTAAACTGGGGCAAATGGATACCCTGTGAAATATAAAAACTTACCGGATTGGCACAACGCTTTGCACTGAGTCTGCGGTCCTCGGTGAGGGAAGGAGGTACCTCGGCGCCCTTGAACAGCACCCTCCAGATGTCCTCGTGCGTCGTGTCATAGAGCTCTTGCTGCGTCTGGTGCTTGGCCGGGTCGAACTCCCACAAGTTGAATACCCGTTGTTGACATGGGAGAATCCGGCGAAAGAGCATGGCCTGGACCACGTCGACGAGCTTGATTTTCTTGCTCATCATGTTCTTGATGCAGGTCTGGAGTCCAGTCAGCTCTACCGAGGAACCCCAAGACATGCCCTTCTCTTTCCAAGAGGTGAGTCGTGTGGGGATTCCAGATCGGAATTCGGGGGCCTCCACCCAGTTGGTGTCGCGCGGCTCGGTGATGTAGAACCACCCCGATTGCCACCCCTTTATGGTCTCCACATAGGAGCCTTCAAGCCAGGTGACATTAGGCATCTTGCCCACCATGGCGCCTCCGCACTCCACTTGCTGGCCGACCACCACCTTCGGTTTGACATTGAAGGTCTTCAGCCACAGGCCGAAATGGGGCTTGATGCGGAGGAAGGCCTCGCACACGACGATAAACGCCGAGATGTTGAGGATGAAATTGGGGGCCAGATCATGAAAATCCAGCCCGTAGTAGAACAAGAGCCCGCGGACAAACGGGTGGAGAGGAAATCCCAGTCCGTGGACGAAGTGGGTAGGAAAAATTACCCTCTCATGGGGTTTGGGCGTTGGGATGATCTGCCCCGCATTTGGCAGCCGGTGCGCGATATCCGCGGCCAGATATCTGGCTTCCCGTAACTTCTTGATGTTCTCCTACGTGACGGAGGAGACCATCCACTTGCCTCCTGCTCCAGACATGCTTGGAGTGGTTTGAGAAGAAGAACACAAGCTTGGGCGCTAGAGCTCGAGTGTGCGGGAATGGGTAAGCAAGGAGGAAGAAGGCGTGGGTGAAAAGAGTGAATCTTTGTCCCTTTATAAGGGCGGAGGAGGCGATGCGCTTCCCCACTTGCCTGGTAAAATTGCTTATTCCCCAAGCGCCATAATTGATTGCGCGGTTGGGTTACCCACGTCCGTATTGATGAGAATCCCGTAATAAGGGGAACACGATCTCTAATTTAACAAGACGTGTCAAGATAACCTCCTCGCGACATGTGCGGTGCTGGTTGAGAAAAACGGTTCGAATAATGACCGGGCCATGGCGTGATGTCATTCTATCAAAACGTGTCAGCAGATTAGATTTGTGGAAATATTATTCTCTCTATGGTGGTCTATGGAACTTGTTTTGCAGAGCCGGGCACTATCCTTGTGTTCAAAATATTCCATGGAGTATTCAGAGGAGGAACCCGCCTTGCAATGCCGAAGACAATACTATGCGCCGGACTCATCGTCATTGAAGCCTGGTTCAAGGGCTACTGAGGGAGTCATGGATTAGGGGGTCTCCGGACAGCCGGACTATATCCTTTGGCCGGACTGTTGGACTATGAAGATACAAGATTGAAGACTTCGTCCGGTGTCCGAATGAGACTCTCCTTGGCGTGGAAGGCAAGCTAGGCAATACGGATGTGTAGATCTTCTCCCTTGTAACTGACTATATGTAACCCTAGCCCCCTCCGGTGCCTATATAAACCGGAGGGTTTAGTCCGTAGGACAACAGACAATCATACCATAGGCTAGCTTCTAGGGTTTAGCCTCTACGATCTCGTGGTAGATCAACTCTTGTAATACTCATATCATCAAGAATAATCAAGCAGGACGTAGGGTATTACCTCCATCAACAGGGCCCAAACCTGGGTAAACTTCGTGTCCCCTGCCTCCTGTTACCATCTGCCTTAGACGCGCAGTTCGGGACCCCCTACCCGAGATCCGCCATTTTTGACACCGACACCAGCCTCCTAACAGGCTTTGAGGTAAGAAATCGAAATATAAGAAAATATTACCTCATAGACAGTAGCCCATGATGCTCTGTTCGGCATTCGCGAAGAAAGGCCGAATAGAGGATCAAATGATAACTCAGGAGTCTAATCAGAATATGTCTATGTGCATGTACAGGCTTCACTGCTGGCCGCTGCCGCACGTATTGCGGAGGTCTCTACACTGAAGCGGGACCTGGAGCGATCTGAGGACGAGCTCGGCATTACCAAGAGGCAGCTCGAGGAGAGCAAAGGTAAGCAATACCTTGTCTATATATTAAAAAGAAGTTCGGTTGTAAAGTAATAGGATCATCATTCATTTTCCAGGGGCCACGACCGAGGTGGCGACCCTGAAAAAGGTGCTGTCCGAGGCCGAAGACAAAGCGGCCATGGAGCGCATTGAGCGGGAAAAGCAAGAAGCCCAGGTGGGCGAGGTGTGGCAAGAGCTCGAGGCTCTCGCCAAAAAACACGAGTCCTTGGAGCTTGACTCTAAGACGCGAGAGTCCGAGCTTGTGAAGGCGCTCGAAAGCGCCCAGAGTGCCAAGGCTGAAGCCCACAAGGCCCTCCAGGAGATTGAAGCGGTGAAGAAGATAGCAGCGGGTAAGGCATTCATTATGCAAAGCATGCATGTGAAGGAAACTTTCCTTTTACTTACCCGAGTTCGGAGCTCTCCAGGAGCGTTCGCAGATCTTCCCCGCAGTGTAATGGATGCCGCGGAGTTTTATCGAGCTGAGGAGGGGAGCTTGACGGAAAAGTTGTTCTGGTGTCAGTATACTGGAACCGAACACCCAATGCCCTTGAGCGACCAGCTGAAGCAATTGGTCGAGCTTCACAAGGCGGTCGAACAGGCCATGAAGGGCCTTATAGTCCGGATGTGGCCTGGCGAGCCCCTAGCCGGCAGCTACTTCGGTCTGGTGAGGCGGCTTGTGGATGCCTGCCCACGGCTTGAAGTCATAAAGCGGTCCATCTTCAACGAGGGTGCGTGCAGGGCTTTTGCCCGGGCGAAGGTGCACTGGGCGAAGCTGGACGCCATGAAGCTGGTGATGGAGGGGCCGCCGGAGGGCAAGGAGCATCGCAACCCCGAAATGTATTATGACAGTATCCTGAAGGGTTCCCGTCTTGTGGCGGATGAATGTGTCAGAGATGTAATTTTTTAATGAACATGCTCATGTGATCCTGTAATGTGAAACGAGTTCATTTGCGCGATGCAATGCTTTTTTAATTTAAAATATTACCTTCTGTGCGGCGGTTTATAAAATCTGACAGTTGGCGAGTCGTCGGCATCTGCCCCCATGTAACTAGTACTGGGGTGTTCAGGATTGACCTGAGCAATCTTTATCCCAATTTTGGGTCCTTCTAGGGAGGTGTTCAGCACAACGAACCAGGCAATCGAACTATAAGGCTTTATCACTCTCACTTAGCCGTAGAAGTCTACAATTTTAAATTTTGGCGAAGCCCCTAGTATTCGGAAGGCCGAATTTTTGGCGCTATACGCTCCTAAGTCGGGCAAGGCCGACTCCTCGCCTGAAGAGGAAAAAGTATTTAAGGACTTGAGACCTCTCGAACAGCGACCAGCTCTCGCCTTATCATGACAGTCTGTTTTCGGCTTTCTCTACTGAGGTGCTCGTCCGGAAGAACCGGGACACAATCCCAGTAGTTCTCCCAGCGCTACCTTAGCCGAGATAGCGGAACGTAAGGTACCAAAGCATGGGAGCCGGGCAAACCCAACTATTGACCCAAGACATGATTCGGAGCTGATGCATATAGTGCCACTACAAGAAACCTGTTAATACATGACGGATTTCTCATGACGTTCTAGGAAATCGTCACGGAGGATGACAGTTTTCCCTCATCTGTCACATAAAGTGTCATGGATCAGCAGGATGTGTCTGCCCTTAAAAAAAGTTAGCCCTTTTATGATGGACGTCGATGAGCCGTCTCGGAAACTGTCACAGATCAACTTGTTGGTCTATTCATTTTCTTTCTTTATGCACAATCTGGACCGTCACCGATGGCTCTCGCTGATGTGTCATGTATGGTTCCTTTGTTGGCCGCATATGTCAGTTGAATGTGTAGTCATGAACAATAAAACATAAAAAAATGGAGGACGCGCCAGAAATTTCGAGAGCGCGCGCGTGGACATGCAAAATTTTGAGTCACCAACGCGGCGCATTGCAAAATTGTGGAGTCAGCCTATTTAACCCACAGTCAATGCCCATCTAACCTAATCCCCATTCTCTCCTCCGTTCCTTTAGCCGCCACAACTGCCCACTCCAGATTCCGGCGATTTCGGCGGCTATCACCGGCGCGGTGCACACCGCCGGGCTCTCCTCGCTCGGCTCCATCCTCCACTCTGGCAAGATTTTCCCTTCCCGGCCACTATGGCTCGCCAATAACCCACACCCGTGCTAGGGTTTCGGCCTCTAGCATCTCCCTCCTCGTCAGTGCATCTCCGGCGACTCTTCTCCTTTGCCTACAGCACCCCCACGCGCGCCCTCGCTTCCCGATGGCCCACCTCCAGCAGGGCGGCACGAAGGACCTCCTCCCACAGGATCCACGGACGCGGCGCACCTTGTGGACGCTGGTCCTGGACGAGGGCGGGCACGGTGGCCTTGTCCTGCTCGACGACGGTGGGGGCGAACGCCGGTGCTCCTCCTCGACCTCCAAGGGGGAGCGCCGGTACAACACAAGCACGCCCAGCCCCTGAACCCCCGTTCTTCACCCCTCCAGTGGCATACATGATGTGCTCCTCGATGCGGCTGTTCCCAACAAGCTCTCTTCGCCGGAGGAGGCGGAGCAGCAAGTCCAGCACCCTCTTGCCCCCCTATCCTGTAGCGCTTGGACGACCTCACCGTCGGCTGCATTCTGCCCTCCTAGCACGGTGAGCTTCTCCCATCTCCCCCTTTTACGCCCAAATCTAGATGATTCTTGCACTCTGAATACGAATCATGTTTTTGTTCAGTTTAGAGGTGGATTCAATTGCTGAGATGAACATGTGAGCATGATTAGTTGTTGTCGTGGATCTGGTTCTCTTTCACTATTACACATACTTTAATCTGGGCAAGTTAGTGCTAATCCATACAGTATGATATATCTATTTTTTCTAACACGCACCAGTCTTCATGTTGCTTTGGTACATATCTTTTGATAATTCAACTGCTACTCTGTATCTCGCTAGAATGGACTTGTTTTGCATATGTGTGTATGTAGTACTTAAGAAAAAACCTAATTATTAATCAAAACAATGTCTAATTATTAACTGGAAATAGCTATAAACTTGGATGTCATATAAAGTGTGTAAATATCACGAAACCACACATATTGTTAGAATGTGCAAGCCGTTTATCTGGATTTTGTATCATTCTAAGTAATCGTATATATGTAGCACCGTATCCATGTGTTAGTTTGTTTGATTATATAAGGAAAATAATATATGTGGATTTCAACCTAGTTTTGACATGTTTAACTTGCTTTGATTTAAAGATTGTAGTTAGCCGTGTCTGCGCTTATGTTGATGTGACTTTTTTGATCAGTTCATGTGTCGAGAGTTGCAAAATTGGAATTAACCTTCTCTCGTATGATTCCCAAAAACATCCTTTTAATGCTACAGCAATAGCTCCAGAGTTGAAGATGATCTTTAGCCTGGTAAGATAAGACAGAATTATGGCTAACTGGATGTTTAGCCTGGTGTGTGAATTAAAAAGAACTAATAGATGCTAAAACATTCATATATGTAGGTCAGATTATCTTACAAATATATGTAGGTCACTGTCATAGTATTTTCTTATTGAAAAGGGAGAAAAAGTACTACGTGATAAGTACGCCAGAACTAAAAAATTGCCAGGCGTTGTGTATTGCATATATCTTTTCGTTTGGATGCCAAAATTATCTTCTTTGTCGCTCAGTTAACTTCCCTTTTCTTCTGTTCAAGCCATTTTGAATGAGAATACTACCAGTTACAGATAGGATGGAAGGGGAAACAATGATTTACTATAATTACATTGTCTTCACTTGGTTTGAAACAAGACACATATATCTATGAAAGAAACATACTTCCATGTATACTTCTTTCCATTAGTGTTTTAGAAAGTTCACTTTGTAGTTCTTCTATTTCTTACTTCTGATTAATCAAAGTTTATAATTTATTTTTTTTAGTGTTAATGCAAGAAGATTTGTGTCAATAGTAACTCTGTATGAATTTTGTTATCCCCATGAGGATGCATCCAAGTGCCTTAGGAGTTCATATACACCAGCCTAACTAACATAATCTTGATAGTACAAATTGTTCTTTTTCATGATTTCTGTCAGCTGATTTTATTGAGAGGTATGTTGGTGCTTGATGGCCTGCTAGCTTTCTTCTTAGTATATCATCTGCTGAAAGGGTAATCAATTTCCATATCTTGATTGTATAGTGGCCAAAGTAGTGATTTCATCATTGATCATCCTCTGTCCTGTATAGTACCAGAGATGTTATAGCATGGAGTCTTGGTTGATAATGGACCAGATTTTTAATCCTCACATTGCCTCCTACAGCATGGAAAATCCCATCTACGCAGTCATCCAGTTTGCACACACGGCCATGAGGTATGAGTTTGGTAAGATTACCCTTCATAAGACTTCACAAACAACCATATATGTTTCCCAAAAGTTTTGTATTTCTGAACCTATTGAATTTGAATCAAGAGATGTTGCACATTTCTGAACCTGCTGAATAAATCAAAAGATGTCACTCCTCTACCTGCTAAATTTAAATCGAAAGATCTCAAGAGAATTATGGTGCTACTTTTGGCAACGTGCCGCCGTGCTCAACCTCGCCCGGCCATCGTATGGCCTCTTGTGTTGTCTTCAGTCTTCATTGGTACGTCTAGATTTGTAGACTGTGGATCCCTATGATTTATGTGTTCTATAATTACTGTAGACACATAGAGACAATGCTAGCTTTAGAGTTTCACAGAAAAACAGAGTAAGTGGAAGCATAGAGAAGAGGTAGCGGTATGTGTCTAGATTAATCATCATGGTATTCAGAGTAACTGCTAGCTTTAGAATTCAGTTTTTGTCTAGCTGAAAAGACACATATTCCATTAAGACATAATCATCATGGAATTGGTACATTCCTTTTTTACATTTTGAGAAAAGTGCCTAGAAATTCTCATCAATGCGCAATATTCAGCTGGGTTGCATTTCTTATTGAGTTTACTGTAGTGAAAGCGTAAAATAAGCGCAATGGAGTTTACTACCAAATCTATTCATCTATGCATGGTCATCATTCTATTTTTTTTGGGAGCTGTTGTTTCTTTTCACACTTTTGTTAATTTGTGGCATTACTTTGCATCATGGGAGTGAAAAAATGCAGAACTTGATAATGTGAAGTAAGCTTAACCTACTGGCTGTAATATTTTATAACGTGGCATACTTTTCATCATGTGGCAGATATTGGTTATGGGAGCATTTTCAACAATAAAGACATGCGTTTTGACAACATTTGTGTGGATGGGTTGATTTGCTGCTATAAATGTTGGATGACCCCTAGTTGGTGTGTGGCGGCCGAACAAGAGTGGCCTTGCTTGATGGGGACGGTGCTTGGCTGCAGAGTAGCATAGTGTTCTTCGAGACATGCTTGTAAAATTAATGTTTTTGGGTCTTCTCTTTTCGCTCCTGTACAGGTGTATTTTTGGATATGTTGTAATTTTCTTTTTCTAATGACATGAGCATGTACTTTCACTCAAATCTTTATTGGTTCAAAATTTTCATGGAAAATGGGAGATGCGTGAATCTCTTGAACTGAAATGAATGGGCTTAAATTATAAATGGTTTTATTACTATATGGGCTGCCACTCTTTGATTGGACTGAAATTTGGTGGGACAAAACTTAGATGGGCTGATTGCTTACATGGGCTGAAATTTGGTGGGACAAAACGTAGATGGGCTGATTGCTACATGGGCTGACACGTCAGATCCATGTCAGATGATGATGTGGTGCATAAGTTAACGCCGTTAGGAGCATTGTAGTTAGGTGTTATCCATGAAGGTCAAGATCCGTCATGGTCGGTGACGGTTTTGGATGATCCGTCATGGAGTGTACAGTGATCAAATTATGACACGATATACATGACGGATTTTAAATCTGTCACATATACCCTTGCATGACAGATTTGCATAGGTCCATGACGGATTAAAACTGTCATGTATTAACAAGATTCTTGTAGTGTGCTATAAGTTCGGGTTGCCGCACTGTCGAAAGTGTTCGGACTTCTCACACCGTATTATGGGGTAAACGAAAGCCCCTGGCGTATTGACCGTACCAGAATGTACGGGCGCAAGTTGTTGTAAATGAACATATAAGAAAAAAGGGATAAATAATGCAATAATAGACTAATGCTATGCAGAAAATAGGAATATTTGACATGTCCTATCCAAGGGCAAGCTGCGTATGGATAGTAGAAAGCGGGTATATCGATTATTATTAGAGACCTCCTGGGGGTTCCCGTGTACATCTTAGCTTCTTTCCTCCATGGTTGTTCTTTCCCGTAACGTGTCCGGCAATCATACTGTCGAAAGGGCTTCCAGAGAGTTAGGTCCTTAGGTCCTGAAAGAGAAAAAAATGATAAAGGTATACAGCCCCTAGGGCGGTTAAGCCGCATTGTGGGACGTGCCCTGATCGTGCCCCCGCCTATGTCCATGGTATTTTCCGTGTGTAATCATGTACGCGCGGCACATATTTCGTCGCTTGACTGGGACTGGGACGGGGGCCGAATTGCTAGGCGAGCTCTGAACGTGCCAGGCGATCCTGTTGCAGTTTACTCCGGACTCGCTTGACGGTGTCCAGGGGCTGTATCGCTGAATTGGTGGTTTGCCTTAAAAGGCCGCTTTCTGCTTCTGCTGCGAGGGCCGCAGTGTGCTCTTCCGTGCGGAGCGAGCGTTCTGTGTTTCCATTGACTGTTATGACCCCCCTAGGTCCTAGCATCTTGAGCTTGAGGTATGCATAATGTGGTACCGCATTGAATTTTGCAAATGCGGTTCGCCCGAGCAGTGCATGATAGCCACTGCAGAACGGGACAATATCGAAGATTAACTCCTCGCTTCGGAAGTTGTCCGGAGATCCGAAGACCACTTTCAGTGTGATTGAGCCCATGCAATGGGCCTCTACACATGGGATGACGCCCTTAAAGGTGGTTTTGGTGGGTTTGGTCCTCAAGGGATCTATACCCATTTTGTGCATTGTATCCTGATAGAGCAGGTTCAGGCTGCTGCCGCCGTCCATAAGGACTCGAGTGAGGTGAAATCAGTCGATGATGGGGTCTAGGACCAATGCGGCGGATCCGCCATGACGGATACTAGTGGGGTGGTCACTGCGATCAAAGGTGATCGGACAAGCGGACCATGGGTTCAACTTTGGGGTGACGGGCTCCATCGCATATACGTCCCTTAGTGCATGCTTCTGTTCCCTCTTGGGAATGTGGGTTGCGTATATCATGTTCACCGTCTTCACTTGTGGGGGGAACCTCTTCTGTCCTCCCGTGTTCGGTGTCCGGGGCTCCTCCTCGTCATCACTATGCAGCCCCTTGTCCTTGTTTCGGCATTTAACTTGCCGGCCTACTTGAACACCCAGCATTCTCTGTTGGTGTGATTGGCTGGCTTATCGGGGGTGTCGTGGATTTGACACGAGCGATCAAGTATGCAATCCAAACTGGACGGGCCTGAAGTACTTCTTTTGAATGGCTTTTTCCGCTGACCGGATCTAGAGCCTCTGAATCCGCCATTGACTGTCGTATCATCGGTGTTATCGCCGTTGTTGCGGCGCTTTTGTCTGTTACGATGTGGTCTGCCGTTGGCATCTTTGGTATCTGGAGTGCCCGAATTCCTTGATGTGTTGTTGCTGCGAGCCAGCCAGCTATCCTTGCCCACGCAAAAGCGGGTCATGAGTGTCATGAGGGTTTCCATAGACTTCGTTTCTCCTGGCCGAGGTGCCGGGCGAGCCACTCGTCACGGATGTTATGCTTGAATGCCGCTAAGGCCTCTGCATCCGGCAGTCGACAATTTGGTTATGCTTCAACTATGTACAGAATTGCCTAGCCGATTCCCCTGGCTGCTGAGTTATATGGCTTAAGTCGTCAGCATCGGGTGGTCGCACATAAGTGCCCTGGAAGTTGTCAAGGAATGCGTCTTCCAAATCCTCCCAACTGCCGACGGAGTCTGCTAGCAAGCTATTCAGCCAATGCCGAGCTGGTCCTTTGAGTTTTAGTGGCAGGTACTTGATGGAATGCAGATCATCACCGCGAGCCATGTGGATGTGAAGGAGGAAATCCTCAATCCATACAGCGGGATCTGTTGTACCATCATACAGTTCAATATTTACGGGTTTAAAACCCTCTAGGAATTCGTGATCCATAACTTCATCAGTGAAGCATAGGGTGTGTGCGGCACCTCTGTGCCGAGCTATATCATGACGCAGTTCATATGAGTCTTGTCTGCTGTATTTAGCCCAGCCGGATTTACTTTTAGTGTATCCGGCGCGACGGTCATCGTCCCACGTTGGCGTGCGCCCCCGTGACCCGTATATTGACCTTGCATGTTTTGCCCTGCTGTCCAATACATCTCGCAGGTCCCGTGTGTTGCCCCGGGCCTTGGTATTTTTGTTTGAGTGGCGGCGGTGTGCAAGCTGAAACGCCTCTCTGGCTTGGCCACGAGGTGGCCGGTCAGCCGCATCGTACACTGGTGATGTAGGTTTCAATGCTTCCTCTTCGAGGTGAGGTAGCAACCTGCGCTTTGGGTAACTCTTGGAGGGGCGCTCGACTTTGTATTCCTCGGCCGCAAGGACTTCAGTCCATCTGTCTGCTAGCAAGTCTTGACCAGCTTGAAGCTGTTGTTGCCTTCTCTTCAGGCTATTTGCTGTGGCCGTAAGCCGGCGCTTAAAGCGCTCCTGCTCGATGGGATCCTCAGGCACGATAAATTCTTCGTCGCTAAGGCTCACCTCGTCTTCGAAGAGAGGCATGTAATTTTCCTCCTTCGATTCTCCATCTGCTGCCTGCTTTGGAGGGCTAGCTTGTTCACCCTCCCGCTCTACATCGTGCTGGAGGGGATTCTGGTTGTCTTCGGCACTATCCGGAGTGTTATTGTCTCTTGTGCCGGTATCACTATTTTGCTGTGGTAGGACTTAGAGCGGCGCCGCTGACGTCAGCGCTTGGGTTGCTTCTTGGAAGGCTCATCCTCCGATGTCTCGTCGCCATTGCCTTCTTTGGGGATGTCCACCATGTATATATCATATGATGAGGTGGCGGTCCACCGCCCTGTGGGCGGTGGTTCCTGTTCGTCTCCTGCATCGTTGTCCATACCGTCGATGTCTTCGGAGTCAAAGTCAAGCATGTCGGTTAAATCATCGACAGTGGCTACTAAGTGGGTGGTGGGTGGGCAGCGAATTTCTTTGTCGTCCGCATCCCATTCAAGACGGACATAGTTCGGCCAAGGTTCTCCTGTCAAGGAGAGAGACCTTAATGAATTTAGCACATCGCCAAAAGGCGAGTGCTGAAAGATATCCGCGGAGGTGAACTCCATGATCGGCTCCCAATCGGATTCAATAGGCATGGATGGAGGTGGCTCGGAGTCCGTGGCCGGAGACGAATCCAGTGGTTCGGCGACACGGCTCTCATAAGGGGTGAAGTTAGTATCTGGCTCCATCGCCACTGAGAGTGCGGCATCTATGGCGGGGTCTCTCCCTCCGTCCTCGGATGGCGCAATTTGCTCCGGATCGAAGTACGGAGTAGTTGCAGATGCGATCTCTCGAACACTGTCCGACGGCAGAGTTACGTCATGCTCGTCGTGATTGTGTGGCACACCTGACATGGGCTCGAATCCGTTGAAGATCAAGTCTCCGCGGATGTCGGAAGGGTAGTTTAAGTTTCTGAACCTGACCTAATGACGAGGGGTGTAGCTCTCAATCTGCTCGCAGTGCGAAGCCGCCAAATACGAATATCTGTCCAGGGAGGAAAACCTCACCCTGGACCGCATCGTTACCGATGATCGAAGTGGCCATCGAGCCTTATGGTGACGGCACAGTGGAACTCTCAATGAAAGCACCAATGTCGGTGTCAAAACCGGCGGATCTCAGGTAGGGGGTCCTGAACTATGCGTCTAAGGCGGATGGTAACAGGAGGCAGGGGAAACGATGTTTACCCAGTTCCGGGCCATCTTGACGGAGGTAATACCCTACGTCCTGCTTGATTGTTCTTGACGATATGAGTATTACAAGAGTTGATCTACCACGAGATCGTAGAGGCTAAACCCTAGAAGCTAGCCTATGGTATGATTGTATGTTGTCCTACGGACTAAACCCTCTGGTTTATATGGACACCGGAGGGGGCTAGGGTTACACAAAGTCGGTTACAAGGGAGGAGATCCACATATCCGTATTGCCAAGCTTGCCTTCCACGCCAAGGAAAGTCCCATCCGGACATGGGATGAAGTCTTCAATCTTGTATCTTCATAGTCCAACAGTCCGGCCAAAGGATATAGTCCGGCTGTCCGGAGAACACCTAATCCAGGACTCCCTCAGTGTCCGAGGGCTCGGCAGCCAAATGAGGGTTCTACTTGAGAAGGCCGCCTTGTACTTCTGCTGCTAGGGCAGCTGTGTGCTCTTCTGTACGGAGAGAGCATCCCGTATTGCCATTGACTGTTATGATGTTGCGTGGGCCGGGCATCATGAGCTTGAGATAAGCATAGTGTGGCACTGCGTTGAATCGAGCAAACGCAGTTCGTCCGAG
The DNA here is from genome assembly GCF_056163025.1 of Triticum urartu. NCBI lineage: Eukaryota > Viridiplantae > Streptophyta > Magnoliopsida > Poales > Poaceae > Triticum > Triticum urartu. The sequence continues at coordinate 421,049,905 of NC_141873.1, read as the reverse complement.
CAGTGCATGATAGCCACTACGGAATGGGACGATATCAAAGACTAACTCCTTGCTTCGGAAGTTGTCCGGAGATCTGAAGGCAACCTCTAATGTGATTGAGCCCGTACAACGGGCCTCTACGCCTGGAATGACTCCTTTAAAGGTGGTCTTTGTAGTCTTGATACTTGATGGGTTAATGCCCATTTTTTGCACTGTATCCTAATAGAGCAGATTGAGGCTGCTACCTCCGTCCATGAGGACACGAGTCAGGTGGAACCCATCAATTATTGGATCTAAGACCAGTGCGGCTGAGCCTCCGTGAAGGATGCTGGTCGGGTGATCCCGGCGATCAAAGGTGATCGGGTATGACGACCATGGATTGAATTTTGGGGCGACTGGATCTATCGCGTAGACATCCCTGAGCGCACGCTTGCGTTCCCTGTTGGGGAGGTGGGTAGAATATATCGTCTTCACTGTTCTGACCTAAGGGGGAAACTTCTTCTGTCCCCCTGTGGTCGGTTGTCGTGGCTCTTCGTCATCGTCCTCACTTTAAGATCCCTTTTCCCTATTCTGGGCGTTTAATTTTCCGGCCTGTTTGAAAACCCAGCACTCTCTATTTGTATGATTAGGAGGCTTGTCGGGGGTGCCGTGAATCTGGCATGGACGATCGAGTATGCGTCCAAGCTGGATGGTCCCGAATTGTTCTTTTGGAACGGCTTCTTCCGCTAACCAGAGTTAGAGCCACTGAATCCGGCATTGACCGTCGTATCCTCGGTGTTGTCACTGTTGTTTCAGCGCTTTTATCTATTGCGTCGAGACTTGTCTTTGTTGCTTTTAACTTCAGGGGTGCCGGCGTCGCTTGCATTGTTTATGCTATGGGCCAACCAACTGTCCTCGCCCGCACAAAAGCGGGTCATGAGGGCCGTGAGGGCTGCCATGGATTTTGGCTTTTCTTGGCCGAGGTGGCGAGCAAGCCATTCATCGTTCGGACAGTCGATAATTTGGTTCTTTTTAGTTAAGAACCTTGTCCAGAATTTCCTGGCGGACTCTCCGGGCTGTTGAACTATATGGCTTAACTCATCAGCGTCCGGAGGTCGAACATATGTACCTTGGAAGTTATCGAGGAAAGCCTCTTCCAAGTCCTCCCAGCTGCCAATGGAATTTTCAGGCAAACTGTTTAGCCAATGCCGAGCTGGCCCTTTGAGTTTTAGAGGGAGGTATTTTATGGCGTGGAGGTCATCTCCGCGGGCCATATGGATGTGGATAATGAAGTCCTCGATCCACACTGCGGGGTCCGTGGTTCCATCGTATCATTCTATGTTCACGGGCTTGAATCCTTAGGGGAATTCATGATCCAGGACCTCATCAGTGAAGCAATGTGGGTGTGCGGGGCCTCTATATCGAGCCGAATCATGACACAACTCTGATAGAGTCCGTCTGCGATGTTTGGCCCCCGCATGACTGGGTTTGTCATGTCCGAATAGGTGGTCGTGGTCACGTGTCGAGGCGCATCCTCGCGATTCATAGATTGATCTTGTATGTCCTGCTTTATTGTTCAGGTTCTGCCGGAGGTCATATGTATGGCCGTGGGCTAATTTACCTCTGCCTGAGTGATGAGGCGGGGCGGGCTGGTGTTCAGCATGGGTTGCCATTTTGTCCCGACCAAGTGGTGGTCGGTCGGCCGTACTGTGTGATTGTGGTATGTACTCCGGCGCCTCCTCATCGAACTGAGGTAGCAATTTGCGCTTTGGGTAGCTTTTGGTTGGGCGCTTGAGGCCATATTCTTCAGCTGCTAGGACATCAGTCCATTTATAGTTGAGCAGATCTTGGTCAGCTTGAAGCTGTCGCTGCTTCTTTTTTAGGCTCCTTGCCGTGGCTATTAGCTGGCGCTTGAAGCGCTCCTGCCCAAGAGGTTCCTCGGTCACGACGAAATCTTCGGTGCCGAGGATCACCTCATCTTCGGAGAGCGGAAGGTAATTATCTTCCTATGAATCTTCGTGCGTGGCCTGTTGAACAGGGCTAACCTCCTCCTCTTCCCGTTCATCTTGTTTGTTTGCTTTATCGACGGGGTCTTCATTGTCTTTGGCACCTTCCAGAGTGTCATCTTCTCCTGTGTCGGTGTTGCTGTATTTACCACAGCGTGACGTAGAGCGGCGCCGCTGATGTCGGTGCTTGGACTGTATTTTGGAAGGTTTATCCTCAACTGGGTCATCCTTATCGTCGCCGCTTTTCTCCTTTGGTCCATCCACCATGTATACGTCATACGAGGAAGTTGCCGTCCAGCGTCCGGTGAATGGCGGGTTTTGGGCCTCTTCTCTCCGGCATCATCGTCCATATCGTCGATGTCCTCGGAGTCATAATCAAGTTGTTAGTCAAATCCTCGATCGTGGCTATGAAGTGGGTGGCGGTTGGGAAGTAAAATTCTCCATCGTCAGCCCCTAGTTCGAGCCGGATATAGTTCGGGTGAGAGTCCTCCGCCAAGGACAGATTTTTTAATGAATTTAGCACATCGCTAAAAGGCGAGTGTTGTAAGATATCTGCGGCGCTGAATTTGAAGATCGATAAACGATCAAGCTCGACGTCCGCGGGATCACGCGGTTCGAAAGCTATAGCCGGAGACGAGTCCGGCGTTCCGGTGGCATAGGCATCGTGTGAGACCAGGTCCATGTGCGGCACCAACGCCGTGGGATCTGCGGCCTCGATGGTGGGTTGAATTCTCCCATCTTTGGATGGCGCGGCCTGCTCCGGCTCTAGGGCCAGAGCGGTTACAGGAGCGATCTCCTGGATGCGGTCCGATGACAGATTTAGGTCATGATGATCGGGGTGACCGGGAGTGGCTACTGCGGTATCGAATCCAGCGAAGATCAAGTCTCCACAGATGTCCGCGACGTAATTCAAGCTCCCGAATCTGACCTGATGGCCAGGGGCGTAGCTTTCGATCTGCTCCAGATGGCCAAATGAGTTGGCCCGTAGTGCGAAGCCGCCGACAAAGATTTTCCCGGGGAGGAAAGTGTAGCGACCCGACCTCAGACGGTCAAGTCTCTGTGCTTAAGTGTCATCCCTGGATCAGTATGCTGACACACACAGTACTCGAGGATTTATAACAAAGGTAAATCACATGTATAAAGTAACGTAAAATATTATTACCTCAATCCAAATAGCGGAAGTAACAAAGGTTGTGGATTCCCATCAACACCAACGGCAAAGTTGAGTGCAGAAATCGTAACCCTAACGTATCACTTACTCGTCGTAAGAATCCTGCAACATGAGACGTTGCAGCCGCAAAGGGTTAGTACATTGAACGTACTCGCAAATTCACACCAGAGGATAATGATGAATAATAGCTATCACTGCATGCATATTTGGCTGGTGGAAAGGCTCTATGGTTATAATGTTTTTGCGAAAAGCCAATTTTTCCCTACTCCAAAGGAATATATTTTATTTAACTACAAAGTTGGTTGAAAATTATTGAGAAGGTTCCTCCAACTCAATCCCAAATTAACATCAATAACCCAACAAATTATTTAAGTAAGGTGATGAGATTAACATGATAATCCAAGTACCAGATACTCAAGATGTGCATAACTGGGGACACAACTAACCATGCTTAGTTTGTACACTCTGCAGAGGTTTGCACACTTTTCCCCACAAGAATCGATCGCCTCCGTTGAATTTTCTCGCACTACATGATTTTTGAGAAACGGATGACCGAGACACAGTCTTTCAGAAACATTAACTCTCTACTCCGGGTAGACCATACCAAACCTACAACCCACTACCTGCCGATCCACGTCTTCAAGAGCTTCACGTAACTTACTCAACTATGCTAGAGCCCATAATAGCTTGTTGCTGCACACAGACGTTTCTAGCATGAATAATCTTATGATCCCTTTGAGCCTGGGTGGCAGTCCATAGGAAGATCACACGGGTACTCCGGGAATTCCAAAAATACAGGCAACATTGGGTACTCCAGGTGCCTCAATCCACCCAGTGTGTATTTAATCTACCACCATAAGTTGAACCATTAATTAACAATCTCACATCTGTCACGGATTTAACTCACCCAAACCACGTCTACGAGCATAGCATAGCATTGCAATATAAGAAACGCGTAGAAGTAACTCCCAAGGGTTTGAATGTAACAGGGCAATAGGTTCTACCTCATCAACTACTTCCCAACCCACATGTTAATGACATCCTAACCATGCAATGTTTGAGGATTGGAACAAATGCATGAAAACTGGGTGATAAAGGGATATGATCAAAGTGTGAACTTGCCTACAATGTTGATGATGATGATTCACACTCATAACTCTTGATAGGTCTACTCGTCACACTCCGGTCAATCTATCGTAAGCAATCAATAGTAACCACACATAAGCAATCACTCAAAAGATAGGGAAGATCAAAGAAAACAATTCGGAAAGCATCAAAACAAAGCAAATAACTCTTTGCAACAAAAACAATTTCTAACAATACCAAAATTATGTGTATTTGGCCTTATCAGAAAGTTTAGGTCAAGAGCTTCGATTTGCAAAAAGAATCAACTCAAACGGAGTTATGAAGTTTGAATTCAAATCTGGTCTAATTCAAATTTTAAACTTTCAAAAACATGTTTGAGTTGGATTACTGGATAGAGCAGATCATAACGAAGAAGAGGGCGTTGGTTTCATCTAATTCTGAGTAACGAGCAAAAGGTAGTGACCGATTGAAGTACCCGGACTAATCCGTAAAAGAAATACTACAAATAGGTCCCTGGAGAGAAAATAGAAGAAAAAGAAAAATCCTATCGAGCGAACGTTCGCTGCTGAACGCTAACTAACAAAAACTGTTCGCTAAGGAGATCTAAACGGAAAACGTCCGCTGCATAATAAAACAAAACGGTTTTCTAGAAAAAAACCGATATGGACCGGTCGATGGCGGTTTTACCGGTTTGGCCGGTTCGGTTAACTCCAGCGGTGAGGCGGGCATCTCCGGCGACTACGACGGTGGCAGCAGCTACGCGGCGGCGGCGCGAGGTGGTTGCGGCGCGGGCGAGCAGCGGCGGCGGATCAGCAGAGGGCGGAGGCGGCGATCTGCGGTGGCGGCGCTGGAGCATGCGGCAGCGGCGAGAAGCGGGACAGGGAGAGAGACGCGGGGCCCGGGGCCTCGCTATATATAGTGGGGGGCGGCGAACCTCGGGGGTGTGCCCGGGTCGGAAACCTCGGCGGCGGTGCATGCGGGGCTCGGTCTCCTGTGGGAGGTCGGGGAAGGTGGAGCTGGGCCGGCTGGCTGGGCTTCGGCCCAGATGGCCCGGTCTGGAGAAGAAGTTTTTTTTAAATAAACACTTTCCAAACAAACAAAAATAAATAAAACAAAATAAACAAAAATACTATATGGGCATATAATATATCGAAATTTTCAGAAAAAGATTTCCTACAAGCTGAACATTTTCCTAGCATTAAATAAAATTCACACAAATTCAGATAATTCAAAGAGTGCTCCTGCCCTACTAAAATCCAATAAAAATCATTTTAGAAAATACCAAAATGATTTCAAACTTATTTATCTCCAATTTTCTGATGTAGGGAATCATGTTACCCTATTTTCCATGTATTTTATTTTTGGAGAAAAATAATTTGAATAAAAGCCAAATAACTCCAAATTGAAAATAATTTCAAAAGGACTTTAAATTTGATCCTTGAAACTCCCAACTCATATTTCATAATTTGAAGAAGTCATTTTATCTTCTCTCATGAAAATCATTGAGTTGCTTAAAGTTTCTGAATTTGAAATATTTCCAAATAAAATTCAAATCTTTTCAAAAACCCTTTTCATTTAAATAAATGGAAGAAGTCATGTCAACTTCTCTCCAGGGTTTTGTGGTGAAAAGAATTTGAATTCACGGAGATCAAAATGCAGAATGAAAGTTTGGGAAAGTCTTTTTATTCCCTCTCATTTAACTTTCGAAAAATTTCGAATTCACTCACTTTCAGTCAATCAATCACAGAGCAATCAAAACTATCTATTTATTATAACATTCCAAAATTTAGAATTTTGGGATGTTACAAATCTACCACCCTTAAAATGAATTTCGTCCTAAAGATTCGGAGAGGCTAGAAAGAAATAGGTTAGGTTTGGGGGTCTTGTCAAAATCCATCGATCATCACAGGGAGTCTGGTGCTACCACCCTTAAAAGCATTGTTACGGTTCCAACAAGACTCTTATACTCCATCCTTATTGTTGGCAGTGTCAGTCTTCTTAGATTTTCGGGAAAACTCCTTCTCTGGGCTCTTCCGGTAGCGGCATAACCCTTTCCTTAATTCTTCTGTCCTTTCATCTTGGTAAGGTTATTCCAAGACTGGGTCTTCTTAGCTGACGGGTCTGGCGCCAAAACTAAACAACTATCGATATCTCATGGTGGTCATCAATTCATGGTTTCTCTTGCAGGAAAGGGGTCTTGGTTGATCCTCACCGTATAACCTACGGTTGGCAAAAGCTGCCTTGTACAAGGGAAAAAATGCTATACCATTCTAAGGTTTAAACAAGGTTTTGGTCGTCGTCTCTCTACTAGAGGTAAGTCTCTCAGATTTACCATCCCTTATAGAAAGGCGAATAATAAGAGTACGTCGATATGGTGATCAATCCATCGCGCACCCAAATCATTACCCTGTATACGGTTTAGTGAATCTCGCATTCTAACACTCGATCATCCTCACAAGCATTGCAGAATTTCTCTTGTCGATGAACCAAGGTTCGCATAAATCCATCGATTCTGCAAGCCAAACAAACATCTATCGTTCCTTCACAACTCTCAGGTTTTGCATAAACTCCTATAAAATCGTCGGTTGATAAAGTCGCAACTCCTTCCAGGGTTTTTCCTTCAGCAAGAGTGTGCTTGCCTCTTGGAAGGTCCTGGGGCCTGGGGGTTATGGCCCATCTCATCACTTGTAGTCCTTGAAATTATCATCGGGCAACTGATCATTATTCCAACTTCCAACTTCCTAGTATTCTTAAATCCATCCAATTGTAATGTCTTCCTTCCTTCTATTGGCACCAAACTAGGACATGATTACTCAGACTCATCATGGAGTTTCCATTGATCCATATTTCTGACATCATACCTCCCTTATATCCAATAGTAATTTATCTCTTCATCCTCGTGGGATATCCCACATACCGAGATAAAAACTTATACTTATGAAGTCCATATTCCACTTCGTGGAATATCATTATCCCTTCTAGGGGTCAAGGGTTCTCACAGGGTACTACCACCCCTAAAATGCTCTAATTCTTCCATATACCATATTTCTCATAACCTTGAAAATGGTCAAAATCTTTCTTCATAGAGTAACAACTCATAAAATCCAAATAGTACCCACAATACTAACTTTATTGATTCTCAAGGTATTACAATCTCTCCCTTTTCCATTACATGTCTCAACTCAACACCTTGATACAAAAGAGTTGTTCCCACTATTTCTACTACTGCTACATTACTTCTCATAGACACAACTAATATCACAAGTCTCCTTCTCCTTGGGACAATCCCTGGCAAAATGCCCTGCTCCATTACAACGAAAACATATTACTTCTGACAAGTCTCAAGGTTTCCTTTTTGGGCTACTGCTAAGGTAGTTCCCTGACTCCTTGCAACTATAACAGGTGATATGACTTAGATCCTTCCTGGAATCCAATCTACCTCTCTTTCTGGACTTTTCCGTTCCAATTAGGGCTTCTATATCCTGTGGGTGATACTCTACTTCCTCCAGCGGGAATTCTACTAGATCCCCATCCAGACAATTCTGGGAGATGTGTCCTTCTTCTCCACATGAATAGCATGACTTGGTGCAGGGTTTAATTGGTTCTTCTTTGGGTGTGTCCCCGACATCTTCCTTCATCACAGGTTCTTCTAAAATTTCCATGAGGACTCCTTTCTTTACTTCTTTCCTCTGGTGTAAGGTTCTTCGTACCATGGGGTAAATGTGACACTGAGCAGGATAGTGGGTAGTCCCTTCACACAAGAAACAAGTAATCTGCCTAGTTGGGCGTTCTTCAACTGGGTGAGTTCCTTCACAATTAGGGCATTCATCCTTGTGTTCTTTATGGGTGTGTCCTATTTCTCCACAAATCTTGCATGCACAAGGTTTCTTCATATCATTTCCATAAGGCTTCAACTTCTGGGACACAAGATGAGATCTTTGCAGAGTCAACTTAATTTCTTTCCAAGTGGTTACTCCTTGCCATCCATTCATGGTTTGGTACATCCTCTGCCAGGTAACAACACCTCTTCCAAAGCACTGAAGAGCATGTTGGGTTATATCCTTTCTGACTACAGGGTTATTCTTCATGTGATCCTCCATGTTCTGAATCCATCGGCTTGTCTCCAATTTGACTCATCGGTCCAGAAAATACGAGCTCATCTCCATTCGTCCTCTATTGGGTCCATGGGTTCGGGGTGGGATAAGAGATCGAGAGGGATGCACACAATACAAACCAAAGTTTTGAAAAGGCAGATTTTATTTGTGGTTGTCGGGAAAAACATCAAACAAATGACAGCTCACAAACGTCGCATCTAACGTAGGTATAATAGGGGTTCGGTCTTCTAAGGTCAATAAATCTTCAAAATCGCCAAACTCTTCAAGTCATGCTTATGTCTCCGATGGCTTCTTCCCATCGTGCTTGTCCTTCTCAAGTTCTTTTGCCAGATCATATCCGTTGACGTGAAGTCTCTTGTGACGTCCTTTAATATTCTGGAGTTTCATTCCAAACTTTTGGGTTTCAACACCTTTGGCATGAGCCATGGTCCTACTGTCCTTCAGTTCCTCACAAATCTCCGGTATTATCGAGGTTGTAGCTCCTCCAGCTTGGCTACTTTCAGCTTCTAGTCCCTGTGTTCTTCACAAAATTCTTCCTTGTCTAATACGGCCTCCAGGAGCTCCATCTTAAACTTCTTGATGTACTACTCCAGATCCTGGTGATACACCGGCTAAGGATAAAACTTCACCTTTTGCTGATAGATGCTCCATCAGCCTTCTACCATCCAATCCTTCCGAAAAAATGCATGCTTCGCTCAGCTCGGTGACCATGGTATCAATGGCGACGACATCACGGATAACCATGTTTCTGCCCTTGTCATTGCCATGAGCTATCTTCCATAGTTGATATCTCCTGTCTTAGGGTTTTCTTGACAAAACCTTGGGTTCTAATGCTCCATGTTCCAGTATTTCTCCGATACACCTTGATCTCGGGTATTGACAACTTCCTTAGTCTGCCAAGTTCCATAAGGGGTGCCTTCCTAGGTCATACAAATCTGGAAAATTCTACAGGGCCTTCAAATTCTCCTAGTCTTCAGAGTCTTCAACCGTTGTAGTTTCCATTACTATAATACACGGTAAAAGTCCTCTTCATTCCGAGTGGTCTTAGTTGTCCAATAACTTGTCCTTCTCAGAGTGGTCTCATCAGCCAAATCTTTGTGTGGTAGAAAAGGGAAAGGGGTATAGTCTCACTAAAAGGGAATATTTGAATAAGCTCGGAAGAGAAGAGAGGTAAAAGATCTTTTGAAAATGAAGTTGTAGAGAAAATCTTTCCTATGGGCTTGCCAATTTCTGAGGTCACGTCCTATAGTCAACATGTGCTCTGATACCATCTTGTAGCGACCCGACCTTAGACGGTCAAATCTCTGTGCTTATGTGTCATCACTGGATCAGTATGCTGACACACCTAGTACTCGAGGATTTATAACAGAGGTAAATCACATGTATAAAGTAACGTAAAATATTATTACCTCAATCCAAATAGCGGAAGTAACAAAGGTTGTGGATTCCCATCAACACCAATGGCAAAGTTGAGTGTAGAAATCATAACCCTAACGTATCACTTACTCGTCATAAGAATCCTGCAACATGAGACGTTGCAGCCACAAAGGGTCAGTACATTGAAATGTTGGGGAACGTACTAATTTCAAAATTTTCCTACGCACACGAAAGATCATGGTGATGCATAGCAATGAGAGGGGAGAGTGTTGTCCACGTACCCTCGTAGACCGAAAGCGAAAGCGTTAGCACAACTTGGTTGATGTAGTCATACGTCTTCACGATCCGACCGATCAAGTACCGAATGTACGGCACCTCCGAGTTCAGCACACGTTCAGCCCGATGACGTCCCTCGAACTCCGATCCAGCCGAGTGTTGAGGGAGAGTTTTGTCAGCACGACGGTGTGGTGACGATGTTAATGTTCTACCGACGCAGGGCTTTGCCTAAGCACCGCTACAGTATTATCTAGGTGGACTATGGTGGAGGGGGGCACCGCACACGGCTAAAAGATCAACTTGATCAATTGTTGTCCCTATGGGGTGCCCCTCTGCCCCTGTATATAAAGGAGCAAGGGGGGTGTGGCCGGCCAGGGAGGAGGCGCGCCAGGAGGAGTCCTGCTCCCACCGGGAGTAGGACTCCCCCCCTTTCCTAGTTGGATTAGGACTTGGGAGGGGGAAGGAGTGGAGGAGAAGAAGGAAGGGGGGCGCTGCCCCCCTCTCCTTGTCCTATTCGGACTAGGGGGGAGGGGCACGCGGCCCAGCCCTACCCGCCTCTCCACTCTTCCACCTAGGCGCACTAAGGCCCATTAAGTCCCCAGGGGGTTCCGGTAACCTCCCAGTACTCCGGTAAAATCCTGATTTCACCCGGAACACTTCCGATATCCAAACATAGGCTTCCAATATAGCTCGACCATTTCGAGACTCCTCGTCATGTCCGAGACCACATCCGGGACTCCGAACATCCTTCGGTACATCAAAACATATAAACTCATAATATAACCATCATCGAAACGTTAAGTGTGCGGACCCTACGGGTTCGAGAACTATGTAGACATGACCGAGACACGTCTCCGATCAATAACCAATAACAGAACCTGGATGCTCATATTGGCTCCCACATATTCTATGAAGATCTTTTATTGGTCAGACCGCATAACAATATACGTTGTTCCCTTTGTCATCGGTATGTTACTTGCCCGAGATTCGATCGTCGGTATCTCAATACCTAGTTCAATCTCGTTACCGGCAAGTCTCTTTACAAGTTCTGTAATACATCATCCCGCAACTAAATCATTAGTAGCAATGCTTGCAAGGCTTAAGTGATGTGCATTACCGAGAGGGCCCAGAGATACCTCTCCGACAATCGAAGTGACAAATCCTAATCTCGAAATACGCCAACCCAACATTTACCTTTGGAGACACCTGTAGAGCTCCTTTATAATCACCCAGTTACGTTGTGATGTTTGGTAGCACACAAAGTGTTCCTCCGACAAACGGGAGTTGCATAATCTCATAGTCATAGGAACATGTATAAGTCATGAAGAAAGCAATAGCAACATACTAAACGATTGGGTGCTAAGCTAACAGAATGGGTCATGTCAATCACATCATTCTCCTAATGATGTGATCCCGTTAATCAAATGACAACTCATGTCTATGGTTAGGAAACATAACCATCTTTGATCAACGAGCTAGTCAAGTAGAGGCATACTAGTGACACTCTGTTTGTCTATGTATTCACACATGTATTATGTTTCCGGTTAATACAATTCTTGCATGAATAATAAACATTTATCATGATATAAGTAAATAAATAATAACTTTATTATTGCCTCTAGGGCATATTTCCTTCATGAAAGTACTGAAAAATTCACACCAGAGGATAGTGATGAATAATTGCTATCACTACATGCATATTTGGCTGTTGGAAAGGCTCTATGGTTATAATGTTTTTGTGAAAAGCTAATTTTTTCCCTACTCCAAAGGAATATATTTTATTTAACTACAAAGTTGGTTGCAAATTATTAAGAAGGTTCCTCCAACTCAATCCCAAATTAACATCAATAACCCAACAAATTACTTAAGTAACATGATGAGATCAATATGATAATCCATGTACCAGATACTCAACATGTCCATAACCGGGGACACGGCTAACCATGATTAGTTTGTACACTCTGCAGAGGTTTGCGCACTTTTCCCCACAAGACTCGATCGCCTCCGTTGAATTTTCCTGCACTACATGATGTTTGAGAAACGGATGACCGAATCACAGTCATTCAGAAACATTAACTCTCTACTCCGGGCAGACCATACCAAACCTACAACCCACTACCTGCTGATCCACCTCTTCAAGAGCTTCACGTAACTTACTCAACTATGCTAGAGCCCATAATAGCTTGTGGCTGCACACGGAAGTTTCTAGCATGAATAATCTTATGATCCCTTTGAGCCTAGGTGGTGGTCCATAGGAAGATCACACGAGTACTCCGGGATTTCCAAAAATATAGGCAACACTGGGTACTCTAGGTGCCTCAATCCACCCAGATGTGTATTTAAGTTGCCACCTTAAGTTGAACCATTAATTAACAATCTCACATTTTTCATGGATTTCACTCACCCAAACCACGTCTATGAGCATAGCATAGAAATATAAGCAACGCGTAGAAGTAACTCCCAAGGGTTTGAATGTAATAGGGCAATAGGTTCTACCTCATCAACTACTTCCCAACCCACATGTTAATGACATCCTAACCATGCAATGTTTGAGGATTGGAACTAATGCATAAAAACAGGGTGATAAAGGGATATGATCAAAGTGTGAACTGGCATGCAATGTTGATGAAGATGATTCGCACTCATAACTCTTGATTGGTCTACTCATCACACTCCGGTCAATCTATCGTAAGCAATCAATAGTAACCACACATAAGCAATCACTCAAAAGATCGGGAAGATCGAAGAAAACAATTCGGAAAGCATCAAAACCAACCAAATAACTCTTTGCAAAATAAAAGTTTCTAATAGTACCAAAATTCTGTGTATTTGACCTTATCAGAAAGTTTAGGTCAAGAGCTTCGATTTGCAAAAAGAATCAACTCAAACGGAGTTACGAAACTCAAGTTATGATCAAACGAAGTTTGAATTCAAATCTGGTCTAATTCAAATTTTAAACTTTCAAAAACATGTTTGATTTGGATTACTGGATAGAGCAGATCATAACGAAGAAGTGGGCATTGGTTTCGTCTAATTCCGAGTAACGAGCAAAAGGTAGTGACCGATTGAAGTACAGGGACTAATCTGTAAAAGAAATACTACAAATAGGTCCCTGGAGAGAAATAAAAGAAAAAGAAAAATCCTATCGAGCGAACGTTCACTAAGGAGATTTAAACGGAAAATGTCCACTACATAATAAAACAAAATAGTTTTCTAGAAAAAACCGATAAGGACCGGTCAACGGCGGTTTTACCGGTTCGGTTAACTCCCGCGGTGAGGCGGGCGTCGCCGGCGACTACCGCAACGGTGGCGGGCGGCGCGGCGCTTGCAGAGGCGAGGCGCTGGCGGTGGCAGCAGCTACGCGGCGGTGGCGCGAGGTGGATGCGGCGCGGGCGAGTAGCGGCGGCGGATCAGCAGAGGGCGGAGGCGACGATCTGCAGTGGCGGTGCTAGAGCATGCGGCGGTGGCGAGAAGCAGGACGGAGAGAGAGAGGCGGGGCCCGGGGCCTCGCTATATATAGTGGGGGGCGGCGAACCTCGGGGGCGTGCCCGGGTCGGAAACCTCGGCGGCGGCGCATGCGGGGCTTGGTTTCCTGCGGGAGGTCGTGGAAGGTGGAGCTGGGCCGACTGGCTGGGCTTCGGCCCATTTGGCCCGGTCCGGAGAAGAAGTTTCTTTTTTTAAAAATAAAGACTTTCCAGACAAACAAAAATAAATAAAATAAAATAAACAAAAATATTATAAAGGCATATAATATATCAAAATTTTCAGAAAAAGATTTCCTACAAGCTGAACATTTTCCTAGCATTAAATAGAATTCACACAAATTCAGATAATTCAAAGGGTGCTCCTGCCCTACTAAAATCAAATAAAAATCATTTTAAAAATACCAAAATGATTTCAAACTTATTTATCTCCAATTTTCTGATGTAGGGAATCATGTTACCCTATTTTCCATGTATTTTATTTTTGGAGAAAAATAATTTGAATAAAAGCCAAATAACTCCAAATTGAAAATAATTTCAAAAGGACTTTAAATTTGATCCTTGAAACTCCAAACTCATATTTCATAATTTGAAGAAGCCATTTTATCTTCTCTCATGAAAATCATTGAGTTGCTTAAAGTTTCTGAATTTGAAATATTTCCAAATAAAATTCAAATCATTTCAAAACCCCTTTTCATTTAAATAAATTGAAGAAGTCATGTCATCTTCTCTCCAGGGTTTTGTGGAGAAAAGAATTTGAATTCACGGAGATCAAAATGCAGAATGAAAGTTTGGGAAAGTCCTTTTATTCCCTCTCATTTAACTTTGGGATGTTACAGAGAGTTTCTCCGCAGACAACGTCATTATTGACGATTGAAGTGGCCATCAAACCTTTCAGAGACAGCATAGAGGAACTCTCAATGAAAGCACCAATGTCGGTGTCAAAACCGGCGGATCTCGGGTAGGGGGTCCCGAACTGTGCGTCTAAGGTTGATGGTAACAGGAGACTGGGGACACGATGTTTACCCAGGTTCGGGCCCTCTATATGGTGGTAATACCCTACGTCCTGCTTGATTGATATTGATGAGTATGAGTATTACAAGAGTTGATCTACCACGAGATCGTAATGGCTAAACCCTAGAAGTCTAGAATGTATGACTACAGTATCGAGTATATCCTTTCCAGACTACACCCTCCGGTTTATATAAACACCGGGGGGTCTAGGGTTACATAGAGTCGGTTACATAAGATGGAATCTTCATAGTTATTCGCCAAGCTTGCCTTCCACGCCAAGGAGAGTCTTATCCGGACACGAGTACAGTCTTTGGTATTCATATCTTCATGGCCCATGAGTTCAGCCCATAGATAACAGGCCGGACGCCCGAGGACCCCTTAGTCCAGGACTCCCTCAGATCCTACGGCCCGTAGAAGGCCCACGGATCCTTCGGCCCGTAGGAGGCCCATGGTTACAACAGTCCGTGTGTTGCCAAGATTATTGTGGCCTAGTTACAAAAACTAGGTTATTGTGGCCACTAAAAAACTCGGAAAAAGAAACTGAAGTGACTACAAGAAAACAACTAAACAAGACAATAAGGAAATAAATAAGCAAGCAACTAACGCTAGCCTATTACAGCTATTACACATATTACATCCACTGGGCATCAAAGTTCGCCACCAGTGCAAGTATAGGGAACAAAGCAGCATATTACATACACTGGCCGTCAAAATTGGCCACCAGTACAAATAAACGCAGAAGCAAAACATGTCCATAACTGAAACAACTTCAGAAGAGCTCAAGAAACATTATCCTGGGTATCCACCATGCTGGCAATAAGCTTAGCAAGCTTATTAGCTTTGTCCTGTTTGGCGCTAAAATCCTCCAACGCTTGTTGTTGCACCAGAAAGTATGCATCTGAATGCTCCAGGGACTTCCGCAGTCCTTCCGCTTCTTGTCGCAACACAGCTGATCAATGTCTTTTAGCTTGTAGTTGAGACTCAAGAAACAAAACTGATTCAGACAGTGAGTTTGAATAGCTTGTGCAAGCGGTAGTGGCTAGTAACTCGAACAGTAAACCAAGACAGGACTTTGGGGTTGCCTTACTGTCTTAAAGATAGTTTTCCTTAGTTGTTTTATCAGCTTTGTTGGAGACCAACAAGGATGTCTCATGATCCTGAACCTTATCTGCATTACTTCCTTTATCATTAATTAATAAGGCACTCTTCCCCAATATTCTGTCAGCATTCGAAAAGAAGAAACAAGCAGACACACAACAGGTTTAGCATGTACAAGTATATGAAACTCATTTCGGTGAACCAGATCATTAGTAAGGTGGAGAAGATTAAACTACCAAATCTTCTATTGCCAAGTAGTACATTATAAAAGCATCAAACAAACATATATCTATCTCCTATGGTCACTGCATTGTCTTGCCAAATCAAAATAGAGACACAGTTCAAATCAAATTAGTTCAAGAGAAAGCAGCACTGAAAGAATACAAAGCGTGGGAAACTAAACGCCACAACAAGATGGGTACCATGGGTCTACATGTACAACAACACTATTGGCCCTATTATGAAGCTAGTAATGTGCATGATATGAGAAGTCAACTGTATAGACAATTGAAATTAAAATCAACAGAGCTATTTATAAGAGCAAACCTGTTAAAGAAACATGCATAAACATACATGTTGTGCCATTGGAGTTTCCAATGGATAGTTCAATGTAAAAATAAGTTTGTATGAGTAAATACAGTGATACAAGAGCAAAGCAGTATGCACGATAGCAATGGAATCTTAAATGAGAACAGTTGTTCTACAGGTTTAAGCACTTGTTCTACATGAACAGAGTACACTAAGACATACGCATATAGTACTTAAAATAAAATGAGCTCATAGACCTTACCACATTCTTGGTTCGGGGCCAGTAAAGAACAAGGCGTTCCCATTCATCAACCAGTAAATGTGTATC